>NW_010327002.1:0-3247 GCF_000700745.2 Antrostomus carolinensis | reverse complement strand
CGGCGCGGCGCGCCGGCGGGCCGGGCCGGGCCGGGCCGGGCGGTGCGGTGCGGCGGGCGCTCTCCGTGGTGCTGAAACCCGTCTCTGCCGCCTCTGGGCTCCGGCCGCCCGCCAACAACACCCCAGACTCCGAAGCGCTAACTTTTAATTATGTCAACACCACGTTTCGTGCATTAAAATTAAACAGGCACGGAACTGGCGAGGGGTGGGGGATTATATATTGCTTAGTTATCTCCTTGTTTTGCAGCTGCTGCTCCTTGGGAGAAAGTTCATCCTCGCCCGGCCCAGGGTCCTTTTCCTTCTATTTAAAAAGCAGCGACTTGGAGCGCTTCCCCGTGCTCCATTTCACCCTCTCTGCCTCCTGCAATACGCTGAACTTGCAGGCTTCAAACTGCTGGGGAAAGTGAGTCTTGGAGCCAAAACAGCAATGCAGCCCCCTGAATAGAGCAAGGCCTGAGAGCGCCATAATGAAGTTATTATTATTTTATTAGGGGTTCTTATGATAAAACACTCACTCTCACTCTCCTTCCGACGTCAGAGAAAAAGGCAAAGGCACATCTGTCTCTTTGCAAGGGGATCCTGCAGTACTGACCCTGCGTGGATTTCAAAGCTCAGGATGGAGAGGCTGACAGGGGAGATCCAGACAGCACCTCTGGGTTATGTTCTTCTTTTTAAGGTTAATTGACCTAAAGCTCATACTGGTTTTTTAAGGAGTGCAGTTGGATTCAGAACATTGGTCTTGCGTCTTGCACGGTGCTCTGAAACCTGTCTCAATTCACAGTATACTTTGCTGTTCAGAGACTTGCCTGGGTGGTAAGTCAATATCTGTTGTCAAACAGAGATATCCCTGAAAGTGTTTATGTATGTGTATACATGTAAATATATATATATATATGTGTGTGTGTGTATGTATACATGTGTGTGTGTGTGTATATATATATAAACATGTTTGAATGCAGCTTTCTAAATCTATCACTGGTATGCTAAAATTATAGGTGAGTGGATAAGATCTGACCAAATCAATTTGGGTCTCAGGTGCAATTAATTTTTGCCTTACTTTGCTGAAATAGTGCTTTACAGGACTGAAACATAACTTCAGGCTGAATATAGGTTTGAGGAATTTCCATGTCTATGCCTAGTGTGAAAGGCAGATAGAGCAGGTGATATTTCTAAGGCTTATTAGTGTTTATTTAATGAGACTATATATGCAGAATAACTTTCCAAAGGCATGGTCCCTTCAAAATCTCTATCTATTTCTACACCTATATCGCCTGTATCCATCTCCTTTGCTCTGGTATGAACGTGCTATGGCTTTAAACTCCCATCAGATCTAAGAGAGCCTGTGTAGATTTGCTCGCCCTTCCTGCACAGAACATTACAATGTTTATAAAATATTAAATTTGTGTAGTCTGCCGGAGAAGCAATTGTTCCAAAATAAAATCAGCAGTCTAGACGAAACATAGACACCAGAACTTATCAACAGTTGTCTGACTTACATCTTCTGATGCATCTTGAGTGGGTCATAATACCAACTTTATTTTCAGTGGTGCATAAATTAATTACATGCATTTAATAACCAAAATATCATTATATTCCCCCTTTAATATCATAAAGGCTTTACGCCAGGGAAGCACTTAATGTGCAGGGGGCCATAACAGGCTATTATCCTTGTGTAATGCTATTACAGAACCAATTATGCGCCATTATACTTGCTTTTTTTGCAGTTTATGTGATTTGATCCAATCCCGCGTCCCTGACTTGAAAATTTCATCTGGGTACTTTAAAGTCTAATTTTCACCCGGGCTGAGGCAGGGGCCATCTCTCTCCGCTGAGCCTCTGTCTCGGATGCATTTTAAAAGTAATTGCAAAGGGTCCCGCCGCATATCATTTGCAGACGGGAAGCGAGCATAAATCCAGAGACCCCTCGCTGTGAACAAAATCAAACTTTGCCGTGGTACGATCGCTTGGAAAGGCAAGGCGTGTGCGGAGCGGCCCCCAAAACCCATCCGGCGGCAATTTGCCGGCGCTTTGTCAGCGCCGGGGTCCGGGCGGCGGGGCAGGGCTCGCCCGGAGCGGAGAGGAGCGGAGCGGCGGGGCGCGGCACGGCGGGGTCTCCCCCGGCACCGCAGCCCGGACCCCGGCGTGGAGCGGGGGGGAACACGGGAGCCGAGGGCTGCCGAGCCCAAGAACGCCAACGCGCAGAAAATAATGGGATTTTGTTGCTGCTGTTCACATTCCTGGTGTTTGCTGAGAAATTACGGAGTTTTTTTTTCATTTTTTTTCTTTTTTTTTTTTTTTTTTTCCGCCCCCCCTCCTCTGCACACCACGTGGGCCATTTGTAGGGCCCAATAGACCTATCCAAGTTACTCACTGTAGACAGCGCTGGAAATAATCAGATTAAGGCCAATTATGCGTGAGATTATAAAGGCAAGTGCTGAGAGGCAGAGCATGCTGTAGACAGATATAAAGACATCTGGCCACTTCCAGAACTCCACAGATCCCTTCTGTCTCTGCAGCCAACAACTCACAGCGCCTTATTCCAGTACAAAATACCCCCAGACCTTATTGGTGATTTTTACTTCCGTTGGGTTTAGGTATGGATTACTATTTTTATTTGCCTTCTGGATTTTTTTATGTGACTGCATAAAAATTTGAATTTTTGTTTTTGTTTTTTTTCTTGCCGAGGACATTGGTCTCCAACTCGAACACAGCTCCCGGTGTGTTGGATGCTTTAAAAAGAAGACAGGTTTTAGGTTTTATTGCTGTTTCATTAAGGCAGAATAATTTCGATTTTTTTTTTAATGGTTCATTCTTAGCTATAAGCATTTTTTTTCTTCTTGTACTTACTTGTTCTGGAAAGGAATCTTGGAGATAATTAGATAGATACATAGATAGATAGAAAGATAAAAGAATGAATGTGTGGATGGATGCATAGATAGACAGATGGAAGAACAAGAGAGATAATCTGCTATTCGGGGGAGGGGAAAAAAAAAAGGAAAAACAAAGGAAAGCAACAAAGTTTTAGTGATTCCGATTACTATTACTGTGACTGTGCACCTACCACGGAGTTTTCTGCCTTTGGCTTTTCCGGTTCGTTGCACAGTGTTAGACGCTACTTTCTCTGCTTCCTCTGGAATGGGATCTAGAATTATCAATGAGTTTCTCTAGGCGCTTTCTTCTGGTTATTCACCTATTCTGTTCTTTCCCCCTCTCTGTCCTCAGGTCGGCAGGAGACAGCTCGGCGGTA
>NW_010327001.1:66176-71043 GCF_000700745.2 Antrostomus carolinensis | reverse complement strand
TCTGTCTGCCCCGGGCAGTGCTGCGCCTGTCAGAGTGGGCACGGTGGCGCGGTCAGGCCTCGGTCGCCGTTTGATCCTTCCACTTTGTACTGAGCCGGAGAGTTTTTTTAACTAATCACCGCTTTGAGCATCCAGTTTGAGAGCTGATTGACATGGACCTGTACCGAGTGTTCAGCTTTTCAGTATCAGTTTTAAGATGTCTGGAGCTGGTTACCTGAAATTTATGTTTCCAGAAATGTTTAGAAGTGAAAAGGTATGTTGCTGGTCTGACTAAAATAATGATTAATGTGTTCGTAATTAATTCTGCTACAGTCCCTCCCTCCCCTTCCTCCCCCGGTTTTACATCCAGACGGCTCAATTGCATATCAAAAGCCTCTCCTCGTTTTCATGTAGGAAATTATTAGACTTTCAAACTGTTCGTGGTCCTTTTCTTCTCCCTTCACTCACACCCTGAACAGTTGAAATGAAATTTTGGGGAGAGGGAATCTCTGCGCACTTGGTTAGACACGAGTAATAAAAGACAGCTTAGAGTAGAAAAGCCAGGAGCGTAACTGGCCGTTATTTTCTATCAAAGATTAATTAGTTATCATCTTTGTATCTGTACATATGAGTATAGGATGGTTAGAATTTTAAGGTGAAGGTGGCACAGCAGCTTTGGAAGGTACTGTTACACGTTGCCCCAACTTAAGAAGAATATCTCTTTAAAATGTGTTGACATTTAATTGACCTTTGAAAGTTCATTCTGTTAATCATACTCAAAGCGCTAACGCTATGGTTGACTGATCTGGTGTTCGTACATTCGGCCGTGCTCAGCATATAAATTCTGCAGCATAATTGCTACTTATTGAGCAAGAGTTTCTTTTCTTCTCTGAAAGTGAGAAAGTTTTGCTTCGCCTCCGGCTGGGTGCTATGGGCAGAGCTGTGGATCCAAATGCTTTCCTGCCATCAGTTGTTGTGGCGGGTGTGGCCTCCGGCCAGGCAAGAAATTCCTTTGCTGAAACTGTGTTTTTCTCCTTCCTGAGGCTGCAAATAGGGCAAGATAACCTTGAAGGTTACTTCTGTGTCTACTGTGAGTCAAAACACAATGACTTACTTTTCTTTTTTTCTTTTAAGCTCTTTTAAACTCCAGTTGTTTGGATGGAGAAGACTGAGTTTAGATAGGTTGATTGCAGAAGATAAACTCCCCTTCCAAAAAAAAAACCCCAGACAAACAAAACCCAAACCCCCACAACCTTGGCTCTTACATCCAAACCTAACACACCTGTATTAAAATGCATATGCTGTCTGCTTTAGGGCTGTTGTTTGTAGCTTTGTTGTAACCAAAACTCATACAGATACCGAGAATGGAAGTGTTACGGATGAGGTTGCTATCAAAAGATCTGGGTAAAGATTAATTTCTACTATGTTCACTTTCTGAAGGATAGGTTTCCTGGTGAGGTTCATATTGCCAGCAATATTTTTCGTGTGTTGAGACCTCTTGTGTTGTATGTCGAATTTATAAGTCTATCTGTTTCCTTGTGCAAAGTGAGGGAAATACTAAATATTAAACTCAGTGTCTGCTTTTTGCTTTTACCATTTAAAACTAATGAATAGCTCTTACTCTTTATTATAAATCTACTTGTAAAGTTATAGCCCTGACAGTGCTGCTGTACTTTTTCTAAGCTATTTTCTCAATGTTGCTTTTGCAGCTGGAATCCCCCTCCCTAACCATGAGGTCTGGTGTGATGTTCAAGCTGCTTTAGCAGCCAAGTAACTGCCCTGCCCCTCTGTAGGGTTAGGAGCTCCTAAACCCTGGGAAGGGTCATCTGGGGAGCATTTTCATCAGGACTGCCTCCACCAACGTGCAAGTGCTTTGAATATTAAAAAGAGATCCTGTGGTTGAGTTTTGTTTGTTTTAGTACGATAGATACAAGTGCTGCACATGATTTGTTTCACAGAATCTTTAGAAAGCTGAGTGAAGACAGATAAGCCAGCAGCATGGCTGGACTTTCTGTACAGTTCACAGGAGGAGGAGGCAAAAAACTCAAGGTAGCTTAAGGGCTGGAGTGTGCAGGTGTCTGACCTGCAGCTGCTCTGATGCCCAGAGTTGGCACCTGCCCTGTCTGGTTGACCTGCAGGGAAAGACCATGCAAGGTGTCCTTGGCCACCTTGGAGGACAAGGGGCAGCATGCCTCTGCTGACCAGCAGGACATGTGGAGACATCTGCCCTGCAGGTCAGCTTTCATAGAGGCTTAGGTCTTGGGTCTAGCTGGGTGAAGATGTCGATCCATTAATATTTGCAGTTGCAAGCACTGTCCTGGAATGAGATTCCTGAGCAGGGTCCCCTGTTCCAAAGCCTCTTCTTTAGGTCACCTTTCTGATTTGGAGGAGTGATTTGAACGTGTTGCTCTCCTGGGTGGCAGCACCTCCTGGGCTGATCCTCTCCTTTTAAAATCACTGGACAAATCATGGGTGGCATCACCACAAGAGCACAGGCATTCAACTGGGCTAATGAAAGCCAAATTTGGGGTTGTGGCCTGAGACAGACCTAGGGGGCATTTAAACCTGAACGCTTCTTGGGCTAGTGCTTGTATTGTACAAAAAGGTTTGTGGTGCAGCCGGTCCATTCCCAAACTCCTGATTTTATTGCCGGGACAAAGGACAAATGTGGAAGTTGCACTTTGAAAAGCACATTCCTGCGTTTTGGTGGTTGAAGAGTGACAGGGTGAGCAGGGGATTTGAGAACCATGTGGAGTTTCGGACCTGTGCTGCTAGTTCAAGCAATGTTATGAAGGCTTCAATGTTGGTACACGTACCCAGAAGGTTGTGTGCTTGAAGGGTAGTAGCAGCTGAGCACAGTTGTTTGAAGTTTTATTCATATCTAGAACTCTATCGGGCACCTAAACCCTTGAGGGTTAAGAGGGAGAGTCTTATGAAGGTGATGGTTGATGTTCTTTGTATCTGCATTCCTAGATTACTCTGAGGAGGATAATGTGAAGTCATTCACTGAAGATTATGGCATTGCATGAAAAGAATGTAATATCAGGCCATAAATTAACAGAAACAGGAAAAGCTCATTCTCAACTCCAGTTTGTTAATCCAAACATTTGCATATGTAACCCTTTGCACCAAAAACTTGCACTGCATAAATGTTCCTTTTATAATAACAGAACCTACCACACAACAAGTAAATTTTGCAAGGAAAAGTTCCCCCTTCTCTTTTAAATTCAGATGTGTCTAAAATAAGTTTTACATTATTCTCTAAGACTACTTTTGCCTATGACACTTCATGTTGAATAAAACGGGACAATAGTGTGGTCTTGATCAGCGTTAGTCCCACGGGTGCCTTTTCATCTGTAACCATTTGAAATTTAAAAGCAGCACGAGTTGCAGTGCAAATGTAGATGGGTTTAGTTGCATTTTAACATACTCGTCGGTCAAGGTGAGCCCAAGCCATACTAATGTGACATGCTTGACATAATCCCAAGGGGATTAGTTATTAATACATTTGAAAAATAAAGTCTGGTCTTGCTTCAGTGTTTTCCTCAATGACACACGTTTTAAATTAAAGCTTTTTGTGGCAAGTTGATGATCAACTTTCTGTGAGTCTAGGCAACTGAGCACTGCTCTTGGAGCTGTCAAGATGCGTTCTGATAGCTCTGATTTTTAGATGACTACAAAAGCTGTATTTATCCACTGAGGATTTTCTTTGCTAATAAACATCAGAAAAGTTTTTTGGGTAGGAAAGCACTTCATAGGTGTCGTGTCCCCTTTTCTCTCCCTTTTCTGTAACTTCTAGGCAATTATTTCTGCTGATGAGGAGCAAAATGCAGTTATACCACTTGTTTGCAGCTGTAGAAGGCTGTGTGGGGGTAGCACTTAGAGTGGCTCTTTGTGACTTACACTGGAAATTTTGGGGTGAAAGTGGGAAGGGAGTATAATTTTAGGTTCTCAGTGCCTGAAGCTAACAGTGGGGCTTCTTCAGGCTTTGTGCTCTTTTCCCACCTGCCCCCCATCCCTGGTCTCACACACGTGGCTCTGTGGTCAGTCTAATGCTTTCTTCTCTCTTTGTAGGACTGAAGTGTTTCTCTCTCATTTGGTGGATATTTTTTCCATGTGTGTGTTAGTCTCTTGCAGCGTCTGCTTCTGGCAAGCTGGAGGGAAAGATCTTTTCACGCTGGTGAGAACAGGTTAAGAGAAATTTGAAAGTGTAACATTAACAGGATTCAGGTTCGTGGCCCTGTCAGTATGATGTCAGCATTTCATCCAATAGGTCAGAGTATTTAATTACAAACTGTGGGAACAAGCAAGTGTTTAACTACCTCGTGGGTGCTGTTCAGCCTCATTCTGTTCCCTCACGCCATAAGCCTGTTTGTAGCCAGGGAAAAGGAAGGCTGTTGGAAATAAATGAAGACTGGGACTTGAGTAGGTGTACTGCCTTGATCTGTACGTGTGCAAAGGTTAATACATTCGCTGCACGTGAACCCTAGTTATGTTCTTTAAATGTCCCAGTTGTGGTGTACTTGCCCAGTGCTGTGAATAAACAAGTGTTTTCCAAGTTACTTTAGCTCGTGGTTTTATTAACAAAGTCACTTTCTGCACACATTTAGTGGATGAGTTGCTTAACATGGTACCCAGAGGTTGTCTTGCATCTAACACTAATTTCTGGTAATGTTCAAGAACCTTTGAGGACAAAAGTAATCCATGCATTACACAACCTCATAGGAAAAAAAGTGTAAGCTGAAGCCTTGCAGACTCCTCTGCAGCATCTGGGGCTCGTGCAGTTCACTATGGAGCACGTGAAGTGAAAATAACCTTGTGGTCAGAGGCTGTATTTGTTTTGGTCTACTGGAGAGGAAGGACAAATATTCTGATTGTGCTAATTATT
>NW_010327001.1:52020-66142 GCF_000700745.2 Antrostomus carolinensis | reverse complement strand
AGAGTGATGGGAAGAGAAAAATGGTCTTCCCTGTACTTGCAAGGGAGTTGGGATGGGTGCTGTGTCCTGGCTATGGGCAAGCATAACGGATTCCTGCATTAATTACCTGACCTTGAAATCAGAAATAGGAGGGTAAACTTTTGTAGCATGTGAGGTGTGGGTCACCGGACCAACGTAAGGATCAGAGTTCAAGTCCCTGGTTCTCTTACAAGAGCACAGGATGGTATAAAATACATTCCCCAGAGATGTGAATTCAGAGCAAATTACACATCCTGAATAAAGGACATAAGAAATGTGAATTAGGAGACAGTGTGCAAAATGAAGGACAAAAGCATCCTAGAAATTCCTGGAGGATGTTGGGGCAGAATTTTGTGTTTGAGGATGGCTCTACTCAGCCCAAACGTATGTTTGCTCCTGTGTGCAGGCATCTCTGGTATGGATCACCTTCTGCCTGTAGCGTGTCCCTGGTGCCAGAGGCTTGTTCTCACTGCAGCTGTGTTTTGCTTTCCCATTGAATATGGACAATGAGGCTGAATAATATGTGTGCTATAGGTAGTCTGTTCATCCTGCTAAATCCAAGTAAATGTTCCTTGCTAAGCCTGGGATCTGGTATGTTCTGCTGTCTTGGGTAGCACTTCTCCCAAATAACCATGACAAGGAGTTATTGCCATTGGGGGCTGTTTTCTTGTCCAATATACACTCTTTATTCTTGTGTTGACCCAGTACCTGGTCTTTGTACTTTACCTGAAATAGAAAACCACTGGCTTGAGCTTCTGCGCTGGGAACTGACACAGTGATGCATGCTGATGCACAGCTTCAGGCCAGTCACCTGCTCTGCTCCGTGGTGTGACAGCAACCGGCACAGCGCTCAGCTCGGCCAACAAGCAGAGGAAAGCTCTAAACCACCTGGGCATCACCCACTTCTGCCAGTTGATAGCAAAGGACAGTTGAGCCTATTGCACCTTCCTTTCTGGCCGGTACTTAAGGTTTGTGGGCTTCACAGTGGTGCCCTTGTGACACTGAAACGTAGAGTAGTAAACACCACTGTACTGTGCTGCTCGCTGATTCTATGGCAGAGCATAAATAACACTGATATCCTTAGCCTTCACTTGCTGCTGGAGCTGGTTGATTGACAGAGAAGGTGTGTTTATTGAAGGCATCCTCATTTCATGTGGTCACATACAGAACTGGTTCAGAAGGTGTCAGGAGTGCAAATCAATACATAATATATTTTCAGTATATACATTTTGGCTAATAAGGCCCACTTACTGCCTTTATTTTGCTTTTGCCGTGTGCTCATAACTGAGATTTCAAAACTGTCTCATGAGTGTTCTTCTACTTCTACAGTTTGGCTTACTTTAGTTCCCCTTACTGTGTTCTATCCATGCTCTTCTCTATGCAATATCTATTTCTTTGCTTTTCTCCTAGTAATCTGGTTCTGTCCTGTGTGTCTGTCCATCCATCCATCTATGAAGGGGTTCTGTATGTCCCTTTTCTTCCAGAATGATTGCGTGAATAAATTCCTTCTCCGTCTTAAATGCTTAACGAGGAGGACTCTGGGGATTTTGCTTTTCTGAAGTGATGCTCGAACTCAGGTTTATTGTATGGTTGGTTTTGGTTGTGTAATCTGTACATTTCTGAAAAGAATAAATAAGAGAAGTCCTTATGCCTATCTCTGGTGGGGAAATTTAACTACTTCACTATAAATTCTGAATATTTATACTGCCTTGGCAGTTAACCTTTTTCTTCTCTAATTTAGAGACAGCTGCATTCAGGAGTAATGTGTCACTTTAAACACATTTGAAATTTTAAATTACAGTACCAGAGAAGGACACGGTTTTAATAATAGTTGTTAAAAGCTATCTGACTTCTTGCAGACAATCCTAATAATGAGAAGTATGTGATCTGAACTACTGAACTTCTGGAATTACAATAACTTCTGTTCATGTGTGTGATACAGATTCCTGGAAATCTGAGGAGCAGTCTTTGGCAGCCGAAGAATGTAATTCTCCCCAGAGGTGTGGGTATCTCGAATGAAGAGGACTGAAGTAGGATCAGCTGGTATCCAAGAAGTAAGTTCTTGGTTTTTCTCCAGATACATTTCTTCTGTTGTGCACTGTATTATTCATTCACCCAGATGGATTGAAAGCTGACTAAAATCCTCAAAGATTAGACATTAGGGAGGGACTCTTGGGACGAGGCTCAAGAAAAAGCAATACATGTTGTTCATACTTTTACCAATAGTTTTGACATCTCTTTCTCAAACATTTGGATGTTCTGAATCTCATTTGGTGCATAATTTCAACTGCTTGTCTGCAACTGCCTGCTTCATGCAGGGGGAACTTGCCTCTTCAGCATTTTAGAGTTCAAATACAGTTGGGAGAACTGGATTCATCAGCAACAGTTGGAGATACTCATGCTGTATCATAACAGCTGTGAACTTAAGTTCATATAAGTAATGTGTGCTTAATCTTCTGTGCTGTCAGTGACAGGAAGAGGAGGAATAATTTTTTCCCATATTTAATGATGATCTTAAGTTTTTTGCCAAACAAATACGAAAACGTATACTACAAAACAAATTATGAAAGAATTGCCACAAGTTTTTTTCAAGGTCTATGCAGCTTTGAATTTGCATTTTTATCTGTTGGTATTCCACTCTTATTCTAACATGATTAAAAACTAATTTACCTGTCTGAGTTTGCATATCACCTCATCTGTATGGAAGGTGATGCAAAATGTAGAGGCCCTGGTTTTGAATTCTAGCAGTGCTTGGAAAATTTTGATTTAGTTGCTTTTCTTTTTATTGTTTGTGATATTTTAATTTTTTTTTTTTTCATCACCAATAATCCATTCATCTGGCTTGGAGATTTCGGGTGTGAGAAAAACAGTTGAATTTTTTTTTAACTGAACAGTGCTTAAGTGCCACCAGTTTGCCCCTTTTTCCTTCTGTGACATGAACTGTAAATTTATGAAGACTTTTAAAAAGTTAGAAGGTTGTTCTTTTTTCTTACTTGTATTTGTTCAAAACCTTATCAAGATCAGCATGTATCAGGGCATATGGATTGATATTAGTCTTGGACACCTTCTGCCTAAACACCTCTATAAGAAAATTGTACAAATTAAAAAAACAGAACAGTAAAAATAACTGATTGCATTCTCTTGCCTAACAGTCCATACTGTGTGATAAAATGCCTCACAGTTTTAGATTGACCTTGCCTTGACTTTTATACAGAAACAATCTGTTTGATGTCTTTTAAAAGCGGAAAGGAAGCCATACATGGAGTGGAATTGCACTTTGTTGCTGACAATGTCCTTCATCTAATTAATTGAAAGTAGTAGGATTTTATAGCCTTCCTACTTTTTCCCCTTGTAAGTTATAGATGTTAGGCTAGTACAATTACAAATGAAAGGCTAGTCCCTGTTTCATGACCAGGTGTAATTAAGCTGAAATCTTTTCATTCTGCAATCAGTGATTTACAGCTAAGGATTTCTTTTGTTGTTGGTTTGGGTTTTTTTTACAGTCTCTCTCTCTTTCTCTCTCTCTCTCTCTCTCTCTCTCTCTCTCTATATATATATATATATGTGTGTGTGTGTATATATATATGATCTCATTTAGGTTCCTGCTCTGGCAGGGGGATTGGACTAGATGATCTTTCGAGGTCCCTTCCAATCCCTAAACATTCTGTGAGATATATATAGATAGATATATATATATATATGTATTGTCTTGCAAGGTGACTGTTTGTGTTTTTCTTATCTGGCTTGTGATAAACAACATGGAACTTGCCAGAAGAAGAACTTTTTTTTTTTTTTCTTTTTTAAAAGTATTGTTATAGGAAATATATTTTCTTGCCCTACTGTCCTTCAGTGGACCTCATGCAGGGAATGTCGGTGCCTCCTCGTATGGGCAGCTTTGTGAAGTTGGGCACCTTACTGCGAGTTTCATCGCTTGTCATGGTAGTTCTGCTGTGGAGAGGGTGAGTGGATCCTGTGACTCTGGTGCAGTATATAGATGCCAAGTGCTAGGAATTCCTGGAATGTTGAGTTGTGCAGCACTGATAAAGTTTGCTTTGTTTCCTTAGTGATTTGACCCATTGAGAAAATGTGGTTCCCTAGGAAGCTTTAATAGCTCAAAGTTGGTATTGAATAAAGGGAAAGGCCCCAACATAATTCTGCTTGTTTTCACCTGCTGCCTGAAAGATTAATTTTCTTAACCTTAGTATAGAAAATATAACCCTGAGTTTTGAAAGTGATTTATAGGGATCCTTCACACTTATCAGTTTGAGTAAATACGCTGCAGGCTTCTGCGTTCCAGCTACGGTCTTTTCATAACCTACTCAGTTTACAGTGCAGTAATTTCATTTGGGGGCAAGAAAGTTTCAAGGAAAAAACACCTTCTAATTAGAGTGATATAATCACTCTGCTTGCCTGCTGTGGTTTCATATGACTTCAGAAAAATAGTTGAGTGATTAATCTTTAATTTTCCCCATCATTAACTTAATAAGGAAACAGGAGATAGAATGAAAAACAAACAGCAGAACTGTACAACCGGGATATTATTATGCCAAATCTTTTTGGCTTTCTCATTTGGTGAGAAATGCTATTCTGCCAACTATGTGAAGTGTAGCAGCAACTGGTTAGCCCAGATAATTTGTAGAAATCTTCTAACAGGTTTGAACTTTATTGAAGCCTTTGCAGAGCTTGCTACACGACTTCCTCTTTTTTCCTCACAGTCCCCTGTGGGTTGGGTGGTTTTTTTCCACAGTTTTATTTGGAAGCAAATATTGCATGAAGTAACTTCCAATATCACATAATTCCCTTGCATCCCCTTCTCTGTGAGGAAGGAAGCTATCCCAGACACTGTAGTGAAATACCCTTAGAAAGAGTTTGGTTCTATTTTCGTGCCGGTTGCTATCTTTAGACACTGTGCTGATAAGCGAACTTAGTTGTGGAGTAGTGCAGTTTTTGTAGTGAGGCAACAGGATTGCTGCAGTCTCTCACTGAACAAAACAAATGCAACAGTAGAAGCAAGTTGCTCTTTTCATATGTCTTTATTTTAATTCTTACTGGATATAAAATGGGCAGCATAATTCTAAAAGTGTAATGCTTGAAGAGAAAATACGCCTGGCTGTTTGCAAATGTTCCTCTGGAAGTCATACTTTATTTCACTTGTAAATACTTACAGAACAGTCCTGTATGCATCTGTAGGTAGCAACACAGCAACAAAAGTTGTAGCGATCATAACTAACCTGCTCAGAGGCCTCTGCATGTTAATAATATAAAGTAAACAGCTGAGGAATGTGTATTGCTGTTGACAGTGAGCGACTGTAAACATCCTCGACTGGAAGCTGTGAAGCAGCAGATGGGGCTTTCAGTCGGATGTTTGCAGCTGCCAACTGCCACAGACGTCAAGAAATGTTTGACACCTAAAGCATGGTCATCTGTTTAAAACTTCTATTCTATTTGGTTTATCACAGACATATGAATTTAGGCCAAACTTTTCTGCATACTACTTAATCTTCCTTGTGATATCTGTGTCTGAATATCTAGAAGTCATCCAATCTCTGGTAGGAAAAAGAGCAAAAGTGGAATCAATTAGGTTATATTTTTAACTGCAAACTCAATTCTAAGTTTTCAGTGGTGACTTTCTGTGCCACTTGCTTGGCTGTACAGGTTGCTTGGCTTCATTTTTAGACTCCTCTACAAAGTTTTTACAAGATTATTTCACACATTTAGCATCTTTGCAGTGGTTCATTTGGAATTTGAAATCCTAAGCTTTGTAGGAAGCAATTACTTACAGGAGTTCTGGAAACTAGAAATGCACCAATTAGAGCAACTGTGGGAAAAAAAAAGTGTAAAAAAATATTTTTTTTTTCCTGAAAGGGGCACAACCTTGCAAAATGAGGGGAGGTCAGGGAGATTTCGTGCGACTGGGTTGACCTGTGACCTGTCACAGCATCTCAGCTGTTTGAGGTTCCGTTATCCTCCCCCTTCTCCCTTTCCTTTCATTCTCCTTCCCCCCTCCCTTTCAAAAAAAAAAAAAAGAGAAGGAAGTGCTGAAAGCTGATTCATACTTTTCTAGAAGTCAGTTGAAACAATTTCAAGACTCCAGTCCTGCCAACTAGTTTTATGTGTGGGTGGACCCCTGTGCTTAAATATGACCTCAGGACATAGAGAACAGTTTGTGTGATTGGAACGGTATTTAATGATGATTGCTATCGTACCAGAAAAAGAGCAGTGAGGTTGTAGCACATAACTGATTTAAGTTGATATTGAAAGCACTAGTGTATTCACTCTTGAGAAAAGATATGTATCTTGTTGGTATGTATGTTATACATCTGCACCTTTGGTAGACGGTTTTGTTGTTAACTTGTTTTTTCTTGTCGTTAGTATCCTTATTTTCCAAATATGTATGCATGTTCATATAAAAGTATGAGGGGGCAGAATCTAAACATTAATCTGTCCCTTCAGATTTCTCATAAAATACAGATAATCTAAGACTCTCTGGAGTTTCTGACTTTTTTTTTTTAAAGGAGCTAACGTTGTGCTCAGAGTTCTTATAAAACATTCTTGACTTGTAGGTAGCTAAGCAGTATCTGCAATATCAAGAAAGCATGCTCTATATTTGAGGAAACTTCACTAATCCATACTTTGCAAATAGCTTTTGGTGTAGGCTTGTACACTTGCCATAGATTCAGATTGTGTAGTATTTCAGTACTGCTTGAAGGCTCTTGTTAGGATTAGCACTGCACATCATCTTGCCCACTTCACCGTCTGTAGTAAGATACGAGCTCTCCCAACAAATGATTACCATCTAATTCAAGACCAGTGACATCAACATGGAATCCAGATGATGCAGGCAGGGGACAAACAGGAAGAGTGAGAGGAAAACCAGGGGGGCAGAGAGATGGGTTTAGGAGTAACTATGTGTGTGTAGGTGTCTTTGAGTTGTTTGCTTAATTAGAATAGAGGAAGACATATCTTCTTAGCCAGTTATTTGTCTGGCTATAAATATCTTGAAATATGATGGTTTGGTTGGATGGTATGTGGATTTGAAGTTAGGACAGACACTGATGAAGCAGTGTTTTTAGGTTGATCTTTTTTTCTAAGTACAGCAGAGGGAGCAGGTGAAATAGGCAGAGGTTTCTAAAAGACTTTTCTTGCAAATGTAAGAAACTCTGAAAAGCTTGTAGTGAACTCTGAAGAAGAGGGGTCAATATGAATACAACATTTGACTTAAAAGCATTGCAAACTTAGTGATGTACTGACCAGGTTCAGGGCCATTGCAGATGCCAGAGGTAGGGCTTACACTCATTGTAGAAGTAGACAAATTTTCTGTGAGTATCTATGGCAAAAGAGAAACATGAATTACTGACACCAGGTTATATTTGTGAATGGTAGAGATGGGTGTTACTGTTGAAAAAGTAGGACAGTAACAAAGAGAACTGTGATTCAACAAAGAAGTTGTTTTTAGACGAGTGCTTCTGCAACCTATCTGGCCTTAAAACTGGCTTTATTGACAACCCAATGAACTTCCTACATGACCTTGTAATGAAACTCATGAAACTTGTACACACTTGAGAAACACTATCTAGGCAGAGGATTCTTGACATAATCTCCTCATCTGGAAAGCTTCGCTATATATTTGAAGAAGAGGACTGAGTGGTAGGGGAGAACTTGCATAGGCAGAGTATTTAATATCAAAAGCATTAAGTACCTCCTGTGAAGATTTACATATTGATAATATTTGTGCTTTGGCAGGAAATTCTTTCAATAGCCATTCTATTACTCTTCTTCCTGAATCACGTACCATCTCAAAGTTCAGCATGTTTCCTCTTGGAAAATGTAGTAGTATGTTGGGACTGTTTTCTTCAGCGTCTAATCTCACTACGTGCACACGAGGAGCTTTCTTCCAGAAAAACACTTTCAGACATATAAGCCTCTCTTCTGCCAGCTACCTCTTAAAATCTGCTAGGACTAAACTTCAGAAGAACGTTAGAGCAGTGGTCCTTAATTACTGTCCACGGTGGAAGCTGGCTGCTAGCTTTGTGTTACACTGAAAGCTAGTCTGTGTTGTGTTGTCTTACCTGGTACTTTGAGATCACTGTCTCACTTGGAAGGCAGGATCTTGCTTTCAGGCCCTGACTTCCAGATCTATGTAGATCAGGCCAAGCCTTCTTCACCCCTCTACTGAGTTAATGGATGTATTCTTTAAAAAAATCTGCTTCTCTCCCCGGCCCTGTTTGAAAGGGAAGAGCAGCTCTTGTCTGAGAGGTCCTGGTTGTTACTCTACAGAAGTTATGTCTGCTGACCAGGAAGGAGGGAAGGAAAAGGGGGAAGTCAACCAGCGCTACTTACCCGTGCATGCTGTTTATGGAAATCATCTTTAAAATGCCGGGGCAGCTGTTGGAAAAGGCACAATCCATCTGCCTACATATGCACTTGTTATGAAGAGAATACAGTTGATGATGTGAATGGAAAGCTTTCAGTACTGAGCTGCTGTTCCTACTCAAGCCACACTCAAAACTGTGAATTGTTCAGATATGTGCTTTAACTCTTGGCTTGAAAAGTGACAGTGTTTAATAGCAAAGCTTTTTGAGGAGTTTTCTTTGTTAATGATATGTGAAATAGGCGTTACACAGTGTGATTGTTTTGTTTAAAAACAGTAAAAGAAGATGAACTAATCCTGTAGCTCTACAACAAACCTGAATTGGAAAGGATTATTCTTTAGAGTTGAATTGGGCATATAACTTTTTCCCTTTAAGCAGTAATTTACAGACCAAGATGCATGAAATCACTCTTTTTTTTTTTTTTTTTTTTGTACTGATATATACAGACTGTTCTCTTTTTTTTTTTTCCTAAAGCTTCAAACAGTTATTATGAAACAAATAAACGAACAAAGGATATGAGAAGGAAGCCAGATGCCATGCAGTGACATAGTGTTTTTCCAGATGATGGCTCGAGGCATCTTTTTAGCTGTGGATGTAAATGTAGCTTCTTTTATTTAACAATACTTCTCTTGATTTAATATGGATAGCCAGCATTTTGCTCCGATTCAGACTTCCTGTCATTGACACTTAATTTTTCTTGTGAGTAAATTGGAGATATTTTCAGTAACTTTCTGTCCTATGTTGCTGAAGACTTTTTCTCCCCTCCCCCCCACCCCCTTGTATGCCCTTTGATTAAATACATTCCTCCTTTGATAATGCAGGGCACAGAAAATTAGCTCTAGAGCTTCTGCCTGTAGCAAGACAAGGATGTCAGTCGAAGAGAGAGGTATTGCTCAGAATTTTTTTTTTTTGCAGTCTCTTTTGAGCATCCAGGTGTATTTCAGTCAATAGTTGGTCTTTCAGCATCTGCATGGACGAGGTCTGAGCCATTCTGTCCTCTTCATTGCACTCCTTTTTTTATTTTTGCCTTTTGTAAGGGCAGAGGATTTGCTTTTAGCTCTCTAGGATGCTGTGCAGAGATCTCTTGTCTTTTTGCTTTCACCACATCAATCATCTCTCTGCCTTCCCCTGACTCACCTTTGTTCATTAGGTGCAACTTACACTGCTTGCTTTTGTCTCCAAGGCCATCACAGCCTTTACATGTGTTAACTCCCACATTCACTTGTCCTGTAATACTGTTCTCCATTACTGACTTGAACTTCTATGTTTTTCAAACTTTTTTGCTCGATTTCAGAAATAAAAGACTAATCAGTCAACAACGTTTCTAACTACTTTGTTGTAGTAAAAGTTTTGGGAAGTGTTTGTGCACTCTTCTGAAAGCCATAGGCTGTTAAGAGATCTTCTTACAATAATGTTTTTAGTACTTTTTTCCCCTTGCCCTCATCACCTTCTGTATACTTAGAGAGTAGGATTAATATTTTCTTACTGCAGTGTTGACTTTGCAGAGTTGATAGCTGCATTTCTGATGTGTGCTGCCATTTCTGGGAAAACCATCTGCTTTATCCTGTACAGAATGGTGAAAACCTTTTACTTTCTCTGGAAAGGTTTTCACTGTTCTGCATAGCAACATGTATATATCCTTTATATTCCTTTATATATGTATATATGCTTGAAACTAATTGTATTAAGAAATTCTACTATACAAGGCTGTTATGTTCTGCCTTGTGTTTTTATTTTTGTGTGTGTACCTATGTGCATACGTACACACACATGCATCAGGGAAGAAGAGGTAAAGAAGGCTGTGCAAATGGCTCATTTTTTTCCACCCAGTGCCTAGATGTGCATGCTGAGGCTGTAAAGCAGCCTCGTGTTCTAGAATTTCTTCATATAATTAGTTTCAAGCATTCTAGCTGTGTTTTATTTACAAGGTTATTTCACAGAGTATGTTCTCATCTGAAGCTCTTGCTTGAAAATTAGTGGTTTAAAAAAAATAAAGCAACTGAATACTTAGTCCGTTTACATTAAGAACAAATGCTGCTGTTCCTTTAGAGCAAGGATCTTATTAGTGTGTCAGCAATTTAATGTATGGAGGCCAGAATGAGCTGTGAAGTTCCTATATTTTGATTGTTGAAAGCTATGTAACCTTAAAGCCTTTCTGCATATCTAATGTGATTCTGGGATTCATAGCAGTGATTAATTCTATAGCTATAAATGCTTGTCATCAACATCCTGAAATGTTTTCAAAACATATGGAGGGGTTTTAACAGGTTAAACTAAACAGTGGTGAAATAACAGAAAGCCTGTGTGAGACATGTTTACAACAGTACTTGCTTTCTCATTTAAACTCTACCTGCTATGAGGGTTTTTGGTCTTTTGTATGAATAGTGATGTCCCTTGAGACACTCCAGCCAGTAACTGGAGCTTCTATGTAATGCATGGAAAGCAGTGAAAGGCAGGAAACTAGCTTAGGTCCTAGACTTACAGGACAAGACCCAACTAGGAGCAATGAGGAAAAGAGTATAAAGCAACACTCAAGCAGCTCTGCAGGGTTGGCACAATGTCCTGTCTGCTAAACCTCCTCCAGCTCTTCTCTGAGAAGTTTGCATGTGCAGCAGCATCTTCACAAATACTTCAAAGACAGAGATCAGACCCATTTGAAATGGCTGTATATATTCTGCAGAACTTGTTAGACGAAACCTGGGGCTGTGACCCTGCAGGTATACAACTCTGACCAAAGGTGGCCTGGAAATTGTACGGCAGCCATTTGGCAGGTCACATAAATACAGGTATCTGTGAATCATCTGAGTCTTTCAAAAATAGTTACTTGCTTATTTTTTGGGCAATTAAGCCTCTTTGCAAAGAGACAAATAGGAATTAACATTCTGAAAGTAAATGTGGTGTTATCTTAAGGTGGAAAAAACACTAGAAATGTGTTTTCTCTGTTCCCAAGGAGGTTTATGTTATCATTACCTTTGAATACTCTGTGAGGTTCTAATTGTTGATGGAAGTTGGTAGGAAATACCTATGAAAGGGATTTATATTGCTGAATTCTCTACA
Organism: Antrostomus carolinensis; assembly: GCF_000700745.2. Taxonomy (NCBI): domain Eukaryota; kingdom Metazoa; phylum Chordata; class Aves; order Caprimulgiformes; family Caprimulgidae; genus Antrostomus; species Antrostomus carolinensis. Next base: position 54,695 of record NW_010327001.1, on the reverse strand, counting down.
GCTATCCTGTAGTTAAATACGTCTGATCTGGCGTGTTTTAGGCATACGTTAATGAAGAAGGAGAGACCCTTTTACAGGGCAATTTATATGATTTATTTTAGATGTGTGTTTAGGAAGGGTATGACTTGTCCCCAGTCGCCCTACTTATTTCTCTCCTTTATCTTCAAAGTCAGTCTAGGATAGCTAGCTCAGGTGTGGGTATCTTGGCTTACAGAAGTCTGTATGTGGTCAGGTGAACACAATCTTTTTTTCTCAAAGGAGGAAATTCAAAAGGTAGAAAGCTTTTGAACAACACAAAGTGAAAGATGAAGTATGAACAGAAAAAGTGAAACACTTCGGAATGGCTTACAAAAATCTTACTAGTTGTGGAAGAATCCACAATCAAGGGAGATAGCAAAGATAAAATGTCTGAGAATAGAGGTGGAAATGGCTCTTAAAAATACTTTCCCTTCCTCCTGCACCAGAAATCCCTAAATAGATGGCTGTCAGCTTTTATTCCATGAATATAGATTAGCAGATAATGAAGCAATGTATAAAATTAGTAAGAAAATTACATGGATGAAGGGAGGACAGCTGGACAGTTGGGGAAAGTTTTTTGTTAGAAACAAAAGTAACTTTAATGTTGGTGCTCCGTGACCAGGTAGAAGTCATAGAGCAGTGCTTGAAGACAAAAATACTTGATAGGTTTGTCAGGTATGTGGTTAAAAACCTGGATTTTAGTCAGATACAAATGTTGATGGCATTCTTTCTACTTTAGCAAGCCAGGATTATGTTTAACAACACCTATTAAGATGTGACGTAACTTAGAAGATGCCAATAACTTGTATCAAGGAGATAGAGAGGAGTTATATGAGAAACTCTGTGGACTGCTAATCTAAAATTAGAGTACTCCTGGTTACAGATAGAAACTAAGTTGTGCTGGGGCTTAGCTAAGTCAGTAGAGCATACGACTGCTTATGGGCTGTCAGCCTGACATGGTTTTGGACAGAAGTACTGAAATAGGACTTGGACCAAAGTAGGTAAATGGAGTAAATCATACTGAGAAATGGAACTCATCTACTGTGTCATCTTTTTATTTTATCTCTTTTTAGGTCAGGCAGATTAGTAGCCTCATACAAACACTAACCTTTATGATGTATTTCGGGATATTTGATTTGGCAACACAAACATCCTGATGGAAAAAAAGTTGACATAGTAAAAAGTCTAGATGCCATGTATCAAAGGGATTAAAAATTGTTGAACATATTTAAAACTATAATTATCAATGGAGAATCATCACTGAGTGGTATGTTCCCCTGAGGTGGAGAGAGGTAGGAATTGATTCTTTATCTTTTCTTGGTTTATTTTTTTGTTATTGGCTCACCTAGAGGAAACCAGAGATATTTCTGTTTGCTTTACAAGTTAATTAAATACTGGAAAGGTTCAGTGAAGATGGGAACAGGTCATATAGCAGTCTGCTTGTATCTCTTTGAAAGCAAGTTGGTACTGTTCTTCTTGAATGCAGCCAAAGTATATCTATATATATATACACATACATGTAGAAGTAGGAAGTTTAGGGTATGTAAATATTTCATTTTTCTGTTTGTGAAAAAATGCCTCGTAGGTGCCTACTGGATAATGGATTGAAGGAGTTGTAAAAATACGTGCTTTTAAAAGGCAAAAGAAAGAATTAGATGAAATGCTATGCTTCCAGGATGAATTTATATTATAACAGTTAAGAGGAGTTAGAAAAGTGACACTTTGTAAACCTGAGTGGTATTTTGCTTTTTTCTCTAGCAGTATGTGCTTTGAGGATAGCTGGACTGTGGCTATGACCTCCTATGTAGCTTCTGTGTTTGCAAAGGCAAGACTAGGTTGCTGGCCTGTTGCAAAGTAGTGAGCAGCACTAGGAGATAGAGGAATAGAGGGAGCTGTGAAGAAAGAATTTCTTGCCATGGGAACTGCCAACCTGTCAGCCTCACCTCTGTGCCTGGGAAGATCATGGAACAGATCCTCCTAAGAGCTATGCTGAGGCACATGGAAGACAGGGAGGTGATTTCGAGGCAGCCAGCATGGCTTCACCAAGGGCAAGTCATGCCTGACCAACCTAATGGTCTTCTATGATGGAGTGACTACATTAGTGGATGAGGGTAGAGCTGTGGATGTCATCTATCTGGACTTCTGTAAGGCCTTTATGCGATCCCCTACGACATCCTTCTCTCTAAATTGAAGAGATACGGATTTCGTGGGTGGACTGTTCAGTGGTTGAGCAATTGGTCGGATGGTCACATCCAGAGGGTAGTGGTCAACGGCTTGATGTCCAGATGGAGATTGGTTACAAGTGTTGTCCCTCAGGGGTCTGTATTGGGACCAGTACTGTTTAATATCTTTATCAGTGACATAGACAGTGGGATCAAGTGCACCCTCAGCAAGTTTGCGGATGACACCAGACTGAGTGGTGTGGTTTACATGCCTGAGGGATGGGATGCCATCCAGAGGGACCCGGACAAGCTTGAGAAGTGGGCCTGTGCAATCCTCATGAGGTTCAACAAGACCAAGTGCAAGGTCCTGCACCTGCGTCAGGGCAACCCCCAGCAGAAATACAGGCTGGGTGAAGAATGGATTGAGAGCAGTGCTGAGGAGAAGGACTCGGGGGCACCAGTGGACCAGAAGCTCAACATGAGCTGGGAAAGCAT
>NW_010327001.1:51251-51736 GCF_000700745.2 Antrostomus carolinensis | reverse complement strand
GGGGAGACCTTATTGTGGCCTTTCAGTACTTAAAGGAACTGTAAGTACTATAAAGGTACGACAAGAAAGATGGGGACAAACTTTTTAGCAGGGCCTGTAGTGTAGTGATAGGACAGAGGGTAATGGTTTTAAACTAAAAGAGGGGAGATTTAGCCTCACTGCAGGGGTGTTGGACTAGATGACCTTGAAAGGTCCTTTCCAACCCAAACCATTCTATGATTCTATGCTCAGCCAAAAAAAAAAAGAGAGGAAAAAGAGAAAAAAAAAAAAAGGAAAATGAGCAAAAGCAAGCTAGTAAAGCTGAGAATGTGGAATGGACAAACAGGGAAGAAATGGTGCCAAAGCCTTGAAAACAAGCGCTGCTGATAATGCTTTTGAAAGACTTTGATTTTTTCACTCTCAGTTTTGAGTTGAGCAGTTCAGCGTTACTCTGTCAGGCAAAATATGTCACCAGTGCACCTCTGATGCGTCTGATCAAAAGCATT
>NW_010327001.1:33926-51223 GCF_000700745.2 Antrostomus carolinensis | reverse complement strand
ATTCCTGCATGCCCCAGTGACAGGGTGGAAGCGGAGCACTGACCAGCCCTGCAGGGAATGAGAGTGAGGACAACAGTGTGGGAGGGATCAGCCTTTAACTAAAGGTGTCTTAAAGGGCTGTAACTTTTTTCTTTTTCAGAGAGAGGCTGAATGCTTAATGTCTTCTGAAAATCAGGCCTTTAGGATGTATCTGCATGCAGTCAGCAAAGAATGCCAGTTTTTCATAAAAGGTAGTTGTGCTCTTTTGACTCCTAATGAAGATGTTCAGAGTCATCTTACTGCTTGTGTTGGATGATATTTTTGAAAGGAGTAGAACTTGGCTATATGAAAATAACATGTTGAAAGTGTTGTTTGAGAGTTCAGAGAGTTGTCTGATCTCAGACCTGAAGTGGTTGTGCTGTAGATTCCTTCTGACACTTCAGGGTACAACACCACTACGAGCTGAGGTTAATAGATCAAATTTCTAAGTCAGTCAAGTCTCTGATTCATCTTTTAAGTGTTGTTCCAGGTCTTTAAAGTAAGCCAAACTCTCTACAGCAACAAATGTTTCTGCGTCTCCGAGTATACTGAACAAGAAATAAGTCCAGCAAAATCCAAATGAGATTTGGCAAGCCAGGATACTGCTGGAAATACTTGCCAAAATTTCCTTGGCAAACATTCTTCTATGTTTTCAGTAGGTTTGGAATTAAATCAGACAAGATCTCGGCTCTCTCTCTGTGGGAACCTTGTGACTCTCTCTTAAATATTCCTACTACTGGATGAATTGTTTGTAATGAGTGTAGCTGTAGAAGCACTGGGTGCAGGGTGGCTTCCTTGCACAGCCTCCCTCATCTTTTTGCTGTGAGAACTGGGTTATAGCAGAATCATTCAGATGCTTGTTAAATAATTGGGAAAGGAGAAACACGTGTGCTTGTAAATGTTACACTGAAGGGACAATGCTTTCTTCAGTGTGTTTAGAAGTTAGTAGTTGTTCTGTCCAAGTCTGGCCTTGGTGAAGGTCTGTAGACGGAACAAAGGCAGGAGAGCTTCTGGGTTAACAGCCAGGAGATTATTGATCTCTTGGAAACTAATCCCAGAAGATGGAAGAACTAAAGAGTAATGGAAAGAAATATACAGTAATAACCTTCCAGTGTTTTGGTTTCTTTTTTTTTTTTCTTCTTCAAATTTCCTGTGGTGCTGATAGTAGCACAAATACAGATTAGATGCTACTGTTTCAGTTTTGACTGTTTGCTAGCAGTAGGAGCAAATGGTTTGGGGCTTTAGCAGAGCTTTCCAGGTATATGTGTCAATAAGAAACTTTAGGGCCATGGGAAATAGCATTTTTGCATTTTGTTCACACAGTAAGCAGGTAAAGAAAGTGCAATAGAGGATGGCGAACAACAGAGTTGGGTGCGGGGGATGAATAAATTGAGTCTAAAGAGAGCAAGAAAACTGCCATGGAATGTGAAATCTGTCATAGGTCTTGTTTCTTCTCCTGTTTATTTTTCAATTTTATATTCCTGATCTGACAGAGAGTGGACTATTCAGGCTTTAGAAGATGTAGGTGTGACCTGTAATGATGCCCAAGATGGATGTTTGAAGAGATTTAGATGCCAAAAATTAGACAGCATCTCCCTCTGGAGGTCTTTAAAGGCATCTCTGTCTATGCAGGGAATTTTGTACTTGTTTTAGGAAGACTGCATTATTATTCCTAAACCTTGGAATTATCTTGGATAGTCACTTCTACCCTGCCCTGCATGTTCAGTAAAAACACAGTATATGGCAGGAGGAGACTGGTCACTGACTTAATGGGAAAACTAAACTGTTCAATATAGTGGGTTTTATGCACCGTACTAAAGAAAAGTTGATTAAGGCAGTTGATGCAGGCAAGTTATATAGAAGACTTCAGCAAAAAGGTTCTAGTCTGATATTCTGTCAAGTGAATAATGAATCTAGGCATGAAATTACATGTTGCTGCTTCTTCAGAAGGTGGGACCCTAAAAAAGTGACTGCAAAGGCCAAATCTCTTAGCTGGCATCAAAAAACCCAATAATGAATAGCCCAAGACTATTCTGCAAGTGATAGTCACCTTTCAGTTGGTAAAAGAATAAAGGATGCATTCTGTTCATGACTGATGAATAAATGTAAGTTTTATACTTCTGCACCAAGTTTCTATGCTCTCTTCATAGTCAATGCAGGTTTAGTTGGTAGTCAGTGGGACTTGTACAGCAGTTCAGCTGAGCAGCCCCCTGGTCACCTGCCTAAACCTAGTGCCAGTTATGGTCTCTAGAGCATTGGTAAAAATTGCATAATACTGATGGATACAACCTGGGACCTACAGTTTCTACAACAGAGGCAACTGAAAGTCAGCTGGGACATCCCAGGAGGTTGAAATTGACAGTAGATGCCCATGTCTAGTTACCTGAATTATGCCCAAAGTGTCTGCTGTAGGATAAGCCAAATCTCTCTGTAGGCTTTGTTGATCATAGAGGAAATTTATGTGTCTTTGTATGACTTAGGCATCTGATTGATAGTTGATTCCTGCCTTACATGACTTTATCATCTTCTTGAATCTGTAAATAGCAAGGTATACCTGCCTGGATAAAAACTGTGTAAGAAGTTCTCAGAACGCTCAGGATTTTGCCTGAGAACGGTGCAATAGTGTATTTTTAAAGTAAGGCCAGGCAGTGTTGCATTATTGTGTAGTGTTGACAGCATTTAAAGATAATCTGGCATTTCATTCCCAAAGTAAATCTTTTTTTCCTTGAGTAAGTCTCTTGGGACTTAGTATGACTTTTATTCTTTTTGAAACTATATTCTCCCTTCTGTCTGTCATCTTATCCACGTGGATGTTTTTCTGTAGATCTGTGCAGAACACATGGGAGCTTTGTAATGTTGCTAACGCTGTGTTTGTCCTCTACCATCTGACAGCCTAAAGACAGGAAGCGAAAGGGTTTCAATTTCAAGATGGATCAAGTGGACCATATTAGAAACCTGTAAACAAGAAGTCTGATCTCCTCTCTTTTTCCCCTTAAGGTCTGCATCATAGCAACTATCTGCACAGAAGGTTTTAGTGTCTTGTATGAGGATATCTGCAGAGAAGCCTTGTTGTTCTTTCGTTTCTATCACAACAATGTTATATGAACATATCTGGTGCTCTCTTGGAAAGTTGTTTGTTTTCTTCCTGTGAGGAACTGGCTGCAGATACCAACTTTGTTAAAAGATCTTTTTTTTTTCTGTCACATTTCCTTCCCTGTCAGAGTGCTGAGTTGAGAATCCGATTGTAAAGGAGCTGTGAACTCCTTCTGAAAATAGCATGCAAGTTTTCTGACCTGCACACTTTGCCGAAACAGAAAGATCTGCAGGTTTTCCATGTTAGTTAAATGGAATGAAATTGGTAGCTTTAGGAAAAGGAGCACAGGAGTGCTTCAGTATGGAGTTTGAATAGTTAAAATTTGGAACTGAACACATTTTTACCTCTGATATCTTGCAGTTGCTGCTTATGAGGACAGTGATACTTTGGAATGATTTAGATCTTTTGTCAGTATTGCTGATTTAAGATTGGTTTAGCCCTTATACTGCTGAGTGGAAGTATGTTGGGGAAAAGAAGAGACAACTGTTTCTCATTAGGACACAGACAAAGAGCTGCAAGCATAAAATAAAGGTATGGAAAGCATCTTCCTTGCAGTAGTGTCAGCTGGACCCAGTTCTAAGCTTGTCTGCTACTTTTCTGTGGTTATAGTTGTTTTTTTTTTTTTCCACTGCCAACTGACTGATGTTCATGAAGGTGCTTGCACAGTGGGGCTGAAGCTTATGTATGCCTGCCTGGGTTCTCACCTTCAGGTGTACACAGTCTGCCTTATAGACAGTAAGCACTTCTGAAGACTTCTCTTGACCACGGTATCCAAGTGTAGCTAAAATAGATTTTAAATGTTTCTAGGGTGGGTATCTGGTGCTTAAAGTCCCTCAGACTTGTGGCGTTTTCTGTCTGATGTCTTGGGATGTGGGTGACTAGACTTGGTTGTATCATTGTCAAGGCTTCTATTGCCGAGCAGCTTTCTAAACCAGTGGTAAACTACACTTTCTAGGTGTGTTGTTTTGCAAGATAGTGTTATAAACAGGGGTGCATTCTCCTCCATGAAAGCTGTAAAATGCTCTGACTGCATCTGTTGGGTGTCTGCTATCTGCTTTAGGTGCTGGTGAAGTATCTTTGGTCCTAGAGATTCAGTAGCTCCTAATAAAACCTGTACAGTTCAACTTCTAGTGTACAGATACAGCATTTTGTCTTTAAAAGTAAGTTGTTTTTAACTTTCTAAAGATGTTTCACGGCTGCAGCAAATCTGTTCTGTCGTGTGAAGTATGTGAGTGGAAACAGCATGTGCTAAAAATTGCATCATGAACTAAATCAGGATTGTGACATACATCATATATTGAGAAATAGTTTGCATTGAATTTCACTTGCTTACTGAAAAGAACATCTGAAGGTATAAACCCACTAGTTTTCATATTGTAAGCAATAAATCATCTCCCCGATTTGATTGTGTTTTGCCATTATGTTGCTAATGTTATGCTTTGATATGCTGGAATTGATTTGCTGGAACCAGTTTTCTCTTCTTGAGAGGACTGTGAGCTGATGGGATGGAAGTTTCTTTGAGCCAACCAAAAAAGTAACTAATGTACCTTGAATGCAGTAATTCTTGTAGGCTAGTGTATTTTATGTTTTTCTACTATGATTTGTTTCAGAGCTCATTCTAAGTTTTCAGTTACTTTCAAGTTAATAAGAGTAAAATATTTGTGTTTTAGAAAACAAGGTGTATGCTTTCAAATCCAGTCAGAGAAATTACTATTGTTGCAGTAAATTCTGCTGCAGAAAATCTGTGTCCACTCTGTACCTTCCTAAAGAATCTGAAGAGATATGATGTAAAACTGATCATCATTCAATTTTCACTTTCACATTTATAATTTCACAGTGGCAGATTTTATTGTTTTAAAAATTAAAATCTGAACCTAACTTAACTTCCAACTTCCTATTCGGTTCCCGTTTTAGCAACTCTTGACACTGCTCTCCTGTTGGTGGGAGGTGTCATGTTGCTGGGCTCTCGAGAACAAAGTTTCCTGGCACTGGAATGAACAGCACCAGGACAGATTTTCTGTTATGAAGAGGGTGTATAAGTTACCGTGCTTCTTAAATTTGGTTTTTGACCTCTGCTGAAGTGGCTAATGGTGATGACAGAATCATTTATGATACTATCCTGCGGAGCTTCAGTGCAGGTTGCAGGAGAACACTAGTGTGTTAAAATCAAACACTCATATATATTAAATATAATTTCATGCTACAGGTCGTCTTATCACGTTTAGAACAATGAAATGCAGCAGGGTTGGTTTTGTTCTTGGTGCTATCTTTCTTAAATTATATGGTGGCTGCCCCCGCCCTGGAAGTGTTCAAGGCCAGGCTGGATGAGGCTTTGAGCAGCCTGGTCTAGTGGAAGGTGTCCCTGCTGATGGCAGGGGGGTTGGAACTAGATGATCTTTAAGGTTCCTTCCAACCCAAACCATTCTATGATTCTATAAATTGTGCAGACTGCCAGAAACAGGGTAGAAGGTGGGCATCATGGCTTTTCCATCTCGTCACAAGGCAGTGTCCTGACAAACAGCCTGTGTGGCACTTGCCATCAGCCTCTCTTTGCTTTTGTCTTTAGCGCAGAAGGTAAAATCGGGATGTCGCTGAGCCCTGCTTGACATGTCAGTTGTTCTGATAAGACCTGTAGAATTGCAGCGCTGGTCAAAAATACCTCCAGAAGGGAAGTACCTGAGCTGCTTACATCCCTTTCTTCTCCTTTTAGTACTTGGCAGGCTTTCACTTAGCTTGGTCGGGAAGTTAATATGGGGTGGTAGTTGGAGAGGTCACTTGCATCGAGCAATCTGAAATACTAGCTGCCTGCTCTCATCTTTAGCCAGGAAGGGCACAGGCAAAACTGTAGGCTGTCATGGGATTATTATTATTTTTTTATTTTCCTATGGTGCTTCTAAGATTTCCTGGTGTTGTAAGACTTGGAAAAGAAAATGAAGCCTCCATCCACTGTTTGGTGGTTGGGTCTAGAAGGGGTTTCTCTCAAATTACTTTTTGTGAGAAGTGGCCTGCTAATTTTTGTAGCAGAGAGCAGCTCTGGAGGTGAGTGGCACCATTCCAGGTCAGCACAATGATTCACAGCCCTGAGCAGGGCAACAGTATGTGATTTAGCAGCCTCTATGGTGGGGGAGGAGGCATGGAAACTTTTTAAAATATTATTTCCATTGCCGGGCCAGTTACTTACAAAAATTCTTATGTTGGAGCTTGTCTCTGACCTTATCTTCTGCTGCTGACCATCGAGTTTCTTCCTTCCTGCTTCTCAGATGGAATCTGGATATCCACGTTGCCTCTGACTGATGCTTCTTTGCCTCCTGCTTCCTACCAGCTGTGTCTGTCATAGTCATCAAATGAGCTGTAGGGCTGGAAGTGAGGTAGAAACAAGAAAAAAACATAATGCATTTTTCTCTTATGCCTGCTTGCCTTGTCTTATACATTGACTATATGATGTTAGAAGTTTGATTCATAGACAAAACGCATGCTGAGAGCAGCTTGCTTCTTCATTCCTGTGTTAGTAACTGAGAGATCAAAACCACTTCAATTACCAGATGGGCTGTGTTTCCCAAAAGTTATAATTCTTATGAAATTTGTCAAGCTTAGAGTTTTTATTTATATATTCTACTCTTGGATTATAGTTGTCTGTATTTATTTGTTTAAGTATGGGGTACAGCGTGTACTATTTTGATGTACTATTTTTGATGATCACTGTATTGTTCCACTTCCTTAAAATAAATAAAATAAAAATAGACTAATACTTAGCAGCATGCAAGTGGTAAAAGGTTAATGTTAATTAAATAAGGTTGTCAAAGTGCATGTATGAAGAATTACAGATGGTGCAGAACCTTTGTAAATACCTTTGCTACCTCTGCCTTCAGACCGCCCCAACTTTGCAAAAATATTTTGCAAAAGTTTTTCAGTGCATTAAAAAAAATAAATCCAAAAAGCACAACAAGAAAGTGTTCCTTTATTTTATAGTGGCACTACTTGCACCCCTCATTTGTACAAGCTGGGCATCAAGAGGAGAGGTGGAGATGGAAATATAGAACTGTTGCTAAATTGGTACCTTTCATTTCCTTTGTTCAGCGTAAGATTTACTTAACCACAATAAAATAGATGTGGTTTTTTAAAGAAGCCTCCATATAAGATAACTAAAAAAGTATCAGTGTTTGACTAATACTTAATTTACTTTTTTTTTTTATGGAAGAAAAAAATACTGCCTTTTTTTTTTTTTTTTTTTTTCATCCCCTTCAAACTATTTTTGTTCCAAAGTATCCAAAACTCTCCTATTGGTGAGATTGCTGTTTCTGTAAACACTGTCCATGGGCTGGCTCCGGGACTCTGTTTGTTCAGAGCATGAGTTGGGAGACTCCCTTCCAACAAAGGAAATGGGCTGATGCGTTAAGCTCTTGCTGGAGATTGTTCACATCCACATAAGCTATATCCTCTGCAGGAAAACAGCCTGGATTCATGCCACAGCATATCCGTGATGTTAACAAGTGGGAGAAGCGGTGTGTTCACTGCCCATTTCAGTGGTAATCTGCTAATTCATAGAAGGAGTGAGAAAACAAAGTGGAGTTTGATTAAATTTAAATGTGATACTTAATCCTGTAAGCACAAGGAGGGAAAAGCTTCGTGTTGCAACGGTGGGGTAAGAGGAGCTATTGAATTTACCTGAAATCTATGCATTGGGAAGGGCCAGATCAAATGGGATCTGGACCCATGCCTTGTTTCAAATACATTGTCTTTGCCAAACAGAAACCTCAGCTGAGTTTCTGTAAAACTGAAGCCCTGCTTGTTTTCATCCCTGCAGCAACTGTTGTTTAATACAGATGAGCAACTTGATCTTCTTGAGTTGCTCACATACCATAGTGATGAGCCTCCCTGAAATACTAATAAAGAAGTTTTAAGTTTACTGCCTATTTAGGAGAAAAGAAACTCTGTTCAGGTGAATTTTATTGCTATCTTTATGTTAAAGTGGCAAGGTTAAATCCTTTTTGTTTCAGGGTTGCTGCTTCAAGTACGGCCTGTTACTGCTCTCAGATTTTTTCTTTGATGTTGTTAATTTGGCTGCCTGAGCCTAAAATGGGTTAAATGACTTTGAACATCTGACTGACAAGTTATAATGTCACTGCAGCACACAGTGGTGCTGAGCACCGTGGCTTCTGTGAGATCCCTGGCATAGTTCTGGATCGCAATGGATAGAAGTACAGGGCGGGGAGCATGGGGCAAGGCAGCGCTGGTGAGGCTGGCAAGCCAGTAACACCAGTTCATTGCTTAAATCTTTGTTTGTAGGCAGTGTGAAGTGGAGAGGAGGAAGGAGGGCTGTGAGGGAGACTATGGAGTTGGAAATGGCGTTTCCGTTAAGACACAACATAGTGGAAAGCACAAATGAGGCTTAATATAAACTGTAACGTGTGGGCAAAGGCTGACATCATGTGATAACTGGAGGTAGAGAAGATGGGTTAATGGGGGGGAAAGATTATTGTAGACCTTGACAGGCCTAGACCATGACAGTAGCTGCAGTTTGATTCAACTGAGAAGGGGTAGCCATAAGAGGATGTAAAGGGATGACTCAGACTATTCTTTCTGGCAGTAGTTATCTGAATGTCTTACAGTCACCGCAATTTTTTTTACTTTCCTTCATTGGAGAACGTTGTGTAAAAATGAACCTGGAAGAGGAAGAGTCACTGGATGAGACAGAAATGTAAGGATCAGCTGAAAGGGCTGCAATTTCGATTTTATGCATGAAGAATCTGCAAGACTGGGTGTTTGGCTGGGTCTGTGGAGTTGCCAGTATTAATGATGTGTTGGAGTTGGCAGGCGTATTTTTCTTGAAGTGATGGAGAGATGAAAAATGATTGCATATGTAAGATGGACACAGATTTGGAGCAGAGGCAATTTCTGGGCCGTGTTCACAAAGGCAGCAACTTTTTTAATAATTGCAAAGTAGATCACCCAGAGACTAGGTGTCCAGAATTGTTTTTCAGAATCTCTACTTTAAAAACAAATGGAGGATCTTCTTATAGGGAAGAAAGGAAAGATTAAAAAAAAAAAGAGTATCTGAATAAGAGAGCTAGGTCTGGACTGTCACAGAAAAGATGATTGACAACTCAAAATGCATGGGGATGGAATAGTGCAAATATCTTTGGACTTTGGCAAGAACTCTGTTAGCTAAGTTAACCTGAAGGTGGTTTAGGATGGAAATACAGAAGTGAAACTTGAGGCAACTACTGTGCTTAGAGATTAAATGAAAATCTGGGTAGTGAATGAAGATGTGAGGAGATTGAAAGACCTAAGATGGGGAAAATAGCTAAAGGATGGAAATTCCTCAATAATGTATAACTTATTTGTAAATCCTTAAAAAGAGGATGATATTGAAAACAAATGAACCAACAAAACTATTTTAACATGGTTATAGTAACCATAAGTGTTGGCAATAGGAAATGCTTCCTGCATTGCTTAATTTTTGCTCTGTGAATTTAATAGCACTCTTGGTCCCAGCAGCGGCAAGGAAAATTGACTGTACAAGTCTTTCAAGCATTGTGCCAAACCTCATTCCTATTTGTCCACGTAAAAATGACAACATTTCAGGTTGGCAATTTCCATTTCTTAAAAGCATCTTTTATCTGTAACTTTTTTCAGTAAAGGAAGGAAGGTGCATCCATCATACTCCATCTGCTCGGTCATGCAGACACTGCCTAGTAACTATTGAAATGCCAGCCTCTATCAAAGGCTCACAACTCGAATGCCACTTGCTGCAGTTCATTCAGCAGCAGAGCTAGCTGCCTGGTGGGTGTAGAGGAAATGTTAGAGGCTAGCTGAACATAGTTTAGGTATTTTAGAGAAGGATGCAAAAACCCCTTTGATGCAGAAAGGTGAACTTTTAGTTTAAAGATTTTAGGAAATGAAGTTGCGCTAAATAGTAACTGACCGTAAGCTTCTTTCTACTCAAATCTTGCTGCTGATGTGGAATCTTAAGTAACTTTTAAGTGCTCCTGCAGAAGCTGGAATTCTTCTTTATCTTCTTAAAACTTTGATTTTGAAGAAGTTACGTTTCCCAGGGAAAAGGAGCCAGCTATTCTATTATCTTGGCATAGTGTGCAAGCTGGCTGTTGAGTCATGTACTCTTGATGCTAGTAATGTTCTTGAGATTTCCTGAAAAGAGAGTGACTGGAATAGTACTTGTCACCTGGGCATACCGAACTTGGACTAAGCAAGTAGCACATGTAAAACTGAGGCACTTCGGGTTGGTTTTTTTACACATTCAACACATGTAAAAGTGGGAGGAAAATGACTTGCAGAAAAGCTGTTGTAGAAACAAGTGTTTGCGTGTAGAAAATTTGAAGGAGAGAAGTTAAGAGCGAAACTATGAGCCTCAAGGGTCTTTGTTACAATTAGAGCCAAGACTCATGAATTAAAAATTCCAGTTGAGAGTGCACATAATTTACCTCTTGTTTTAACCTGACAAAGACTTGCATTTGTATGCAACAAAATAGGAATTGTGCAAAGGTTTCCTGATGAAATTCAAAAGCAAGGTGAAACATGCTTGTAGATTTTATATTTAATTAAGCACTTAGTCAGGTTTGCAACAGAACTTGCCTTCCCTCCGGAGTCTGTGATCAGACTCCTTGGAGTGAAACTTCTGAGACTACATAGCTCATCTTAATTGGAGGGAGGAGGTTCCAGGGCTTAGTTTAGGTATGAAATTAGAGACACTCTTCCTTTGGACAAAACTTTGATACTATGTTAAGTGGTTTGGGGGTTTCCTGTGAAGTGATTTATTTCAGATGTACTTTTTGTGGTTGCTGCTGCTCAACTACTAGGTAGTTTCTACTCCATCTGCCCTTCCGAACTATATAAGGTAAATCTTCCAGGATGTTGTCTGCTTCCCTGCTTTTATTTCTCTTTTCTGTATTAATATCCAAGCTGTCCAGCATCTCTATTAAGAAAACATAAATGCTCCAAAAAAGCCTCTGTGTATCTGTATTTTTGCTACTCTTCCAATTTTACTCAATTTGAGATACGAAACCATGTAAAGGAAATCTGAGTGCAGCAGGCTTAAAACTTAGGCTGAAACCTCAGAGCTGTGTTAAATCCACCCTATAAGGCATGACAGAGGTGTTTTGGCAAATTCTCTGCCTAGCCATCAGCCTAAAAAGTTCATTTTCTGTTCATGGTTTTTTAACTTAACATAAAGTTTCCCTTTAATTATTTCATTTTCAAAGTTTTTTTACATTGGACTGTAAGAATATACATGCACTGAGTTGACATTTGGCAAGAAAATTGATGAGGGTTTTGTAAGGATGTGCAATAAGCCAGTATTAAAAGCATAAATCTGGTTTCTTGTATTATTCTTGTACCTAAAAAAATGAACTAAAAATAAAGTTCTCGCGATGTAAAATTCCATAGGTCACTGTATGTTTGTTGCTTTGCTTACCCGCCTATTTCTCACAAAATAACAATCAGGATGTCACCAACATCTGGTGGTTCTATGCCAAGCAAAAATATTAGAGTTCTTAGTCAATTAATAATTCTTTTCTTCACTTCTACAAATTCTGGTGTTCTTCTAATACATGATTTTGCTTCAGAGTAAGACTTGTCAATTTTGGTAGGAGAGAAAGCTTAATCTATAAGCTAGCAAAGCTGAAAATTCTTGCTAAGACTAAATGATATAGGTTATGTTTGGGATGGGGATGTGGTTTCATTCCCTTTTTGACAGTTTTTAATCTATGTGCTAATGGTCTAAAATAAGTCCTGCCCTTTATTTAAGTAGCCTGTGAAACTTTTCTAGTTAGTAGCTTTAGTAGCAAAGTGTGTAACTGAATTTGGACATCGAGCAGCAAAAATGGTTTTTTGCCACATCTGTCTTGTTGAAACTAATTTATACCATTAAGAAATTGTAAATTTTGGTATTTGTTTGTATGAAGAAATGAGATAAATGCTGCTGATAGAATTTTCTAAGTAAAATAATCTCTGACGGAGGTGCTTTGGACACACTTTCCTTACAGCTCTTGTCAGAAATCAAGGAGACGGGGAGAAGGTGGAGGGAAGCCTCTGCTGTAGGACAAGGACAATCATGCTAATGCTTGTTTTGCAGAAAAGCTTTATTTAGCTTAGCAACCTCATTGCTAAATATTCCCTAACACTTTGCAGCATAATCTAAGGAGACTAAAGTTATTTAGGACAGAGGGAATGCAAACGTGGAGCAAAGATGCGTGCCATAGCTAGAGAGTCTGATGAGCGTGAGGGAAGAGGGCATTGAACCTTAATTGGAGATTATTTAATATCAAGCCAGTTCCTGATGTCCTGCAGCAGTAGAAACTGATGCTTATTCTTACAGCTTTGTATTTCTTTTTTTTGCATGTTGATAGCACACAAATGAGATCATATGGCAGGCCCCAAGGGCAGCTGCTCCGTGTGGAAGTGTGACTCTATTTTGTGTGACTCTTTCCATTCAGGACTGATGGCAGGGCTGAATTTGCGTGCCCCAACAGTTGGAGGGGGTGTTAAATAAGTATCCTTATCAGCCTGGTGTGGAGAGTTGAACTAGCAATCATCTAGGCTGTACTGACATCTGGTGGCAGTTTATGTATTGATATGGAACTTGAAATGTTTTTCATTCAAAGATGGGGCGATTACCTATCTGCAGCCCGCTTGCTGTTGTATTTCAGGCTGTTCTATTTTTTGGCTTCTGTGGTGACCGTTCTTCTCCTGCTATCTTGCTTTTGTCTGCTGGGAGAAAAGAAGTTTACAATTGTTGAAATTAATGTTTCTTTTCGTTAGTTTAAAAATGTAGTAAGGACTTTAATTTTGTATTTCTTTATTTTTTTAGTTCTGTGTGTGTCTTATAGCAGCTACATGGAAAAGGAAACATTAGTATTGTATGTTTTTTCTCCTCTCTTCAAAGTGCTGCAAGGTAGCTATTTAATGAATGAAATCAATGGAATAGTTTTCATTCTTTGAAGCTGAAGGCACATACAGTTGTTGAAGGAGAGCCCTGAGATCCACTTTCATTTTTAGGTCTTCCCCATCAGACAGAGACCATGGGGTTCCTCCTTACATACCCGATTATATAAGTGCATGTATCCAAAATGTAACACAGAATGATCAGCACAAGAAAAAACAGAGAATTATTCGGCATGGGCTTGAAGTAATCTTATAAACGTGACAGGGTTTTTTTGGAGAAAGTTGATAACAAATCATTGTTACCGGGACCAGAAGTTGTTACTGAAGCTGTGAGCCCTTCCAGGAGCAGGCAGATAGGAAGAAAAACTTTCCCTCAAAAAATTTTGAGGGAAAGCTGTTTCATGAAAAAGGAAAACAGCAGAAGTGAGCAATTTGTGGTCTCACAGCTACCATGCAAGGATGGAGACTTATGAAGGGGGATCCACCAGATTCTAGCTGAGCTTTAAGGATGCCTGCCACTTTGCCTGCTCCTTCCCAAGTCCAAATCTCTCTTCTTACTTCAAATTGGTACGGCTGTTGTACTTCAGATGTTAATAGTTGCTTTTTAAGGGGTGGCAAGTCAGTGAAAGAGGTAATTTGGGATATATCTCCAATGCAAAGACTAGACAGTCCAAGGACTCCAGGACTCCACCGGGCAAGGAAGGAGAATTTTAAATACCTTGCGATCCGCCCTGGGCCTGCTGGTTTTCATGCTGTCTGTGTTCAGGAGGGGGAGACAGCACAAGTGTTTTGCCCCTCAAGTGGGTCACTGCAGCTGGATCAGGTAGCTTCTTTGTAGGCAGATTAGCCTTCCCTGTGTGCATTATAGATGAACTTTGAGGAAGGTTTTGGAGACCATTTTGAACTTTTTTTATTTGTAAAAGGCATTATAAGAGGGCTTACCATGTAAATAGTGCCTCATTAGTTTTGCTAATGCCATAATATCCATGATGTTCAGTGATACTTTCCCCTGTTTTAATGGTGTGTCTGATGCAGAGGTACAGAAAGATAAGCTTTTTCAGAGGGCCATGAGTACGCAGAAAGTAGCAGGATGCCAACTCATCTGACAAGGCTGTAATTATATATATATAATTTTCTCCCTGTTTACACACTGAGGGTCATTTTTCTTTATTTTCCAGTCATCTACTGTTGGGTGATACAAATAAGTGGTTCTTGACTGCAACAAATATTCTGTAAAGTGAGCAGTGAGTAATTTGTGTATGTTGGCACCCAACTTCTTGTCATCACAAGAAATTAATTATCTAACTTGCTAAAGAGGGAAGATAATAGGTTTTATTTTCAGTCCTTCCCTTTCATGCTTTGTTGTGAAATGAAAGCAAATGAATGACTGCAGACCCTTTATGGTATGGCCTGTGTTGTGCAATTCGGAATCTCTTCCTCCCAGGTGATGGTGGGGTAGTGCTTCAGTTGGGTTTTGGGGTTGTTGGCTTTTGTTGTTACACTACATTCTTTTAGCAGCTGCTTCCTTCGTAACTCTCTGTATAATGGTTTATCCTTACTGTTGTGATGGCATTGCTGAGACCATGATCACCTCTGTGGCTATCTGTGCCGGTAGTGCCTTCCATTAACTGCCTCAGCTGCAGAATTTTAGTCTAGGTTTGTGCAGGACTTGCTGGCAAATCACCAGCTTTGTTTCTTCTCAGACACCTATAGAGGGACATGCTTTACAGTGAAAGCTGGTGGCGTTTTGTGGGGTTTTTTTTCCCTGCTATCTAGACATAGATTGGGAACTGTGCCTAGCAAGTGGCAGGCATCTATTTTGGAAAAGGGAACTTTCCATTTCCTGCTCAATTGCTTTGCCACCCCTTTCACGCGACACCTCTCCCCAAGAATACTGTTTAAAATAGAATAGTCACCTGAAATTATTAGGAAGTCAAAGGCAGTCAATAGAGAAGCAATAGAAATATACTGGACCAGTGTTTAATATAATAATTTCATTGCTGTCACGTTCTTGTTTGGAATGTAGGCCCTACAGAAGAGGAATTACTGTGTTGAGTATGAATGCAGTTCTTAGCAGAAGATTTCCTCAAATTGTTGAAGTTGTTACGACTAACTAGTGAGAAGCATATCTGAAATATATATATGCAAAACTGACTTTTAAAGTCCTAAGTCACTTGTATCTTTCATTTAAATGCTGAAAGAACTTATAGTCTCAAAAGTGTTTGGGATTCCATAATAATATGAGACAATAATGCATTGCTTAGTTTTTATCTTTAGTTTTCTTGTTCTGAATGTCTAGATCATTTTTCCTTCATCTGTTTGAGTATTTCTTTGTCACTGCATCATTTCACTTGACAAGTTTTCTTCCTTTGTGTGTTGACAGTACGTTGCCTGTTACTGCACTGACTCTCATAAATTTTCTTAGATATGAGGTCAACAGCCTCAATAGTTCATAGGCTTATTTTGACAGCAGGATTCTTTGTTGCTATAGAAAAAAGACAAAGCAGACATTTTTGAGTTTTTCCTGCTACTTACTTTTTGGCAAATACAATACCCATGCTCTCTGAATGTATGTAGTTGAGAGTTTTTTGCCTTAGGGACATACTGGATTATTGGGAGGGAGGTAATTTTTTCGTTCCCATTTATTTTTCCATGTATTAAATTTGGGAAAACTGTTTTAATGTTAGAGCTTCTAACATAGGTTAACATTTTCAAAGTCAACTGTCTGATTTTTTTAAGCCCTGAAGTTTAAATTGTACAGTGAAAAGAAAATAATAGTGAATAGAAGTTCTAACCAACAGTAATAAAAGATGCAAATTAAGATTATGTCATGATTGATCACTTGAATGTAAAAAAAAAAAAAAATCAACACAGCCTTTAGAGGATCAAAATAGAATCTGTTAACAATAGAAATATCAGATTCCTGTCTACCAAAGGTTGATAGTACTGTGGTAAATTCAGTCAGAGACTACCACAGTACTATTTTTGTGCCCTCTTTTAAAATGTTGAAGTGCCTTCTGCAAATCTTACTTAATCTGGAAAATCTTCAGTGAGAAATAGAAGGTCTCTAGCAGCTGTTCATGTGGGACTTTGAAGGTGGTACTGCCTCCAGCAGGGGCTGGGACTAGATGACCTCCTGAGATGTGTTCACACCTGGAATATTCCATGAGTTACTCCTTTTTATTGCTCTGAGAGTGCAACTTCGTGAATTTCTGCAGTTTATGCTTTTGTTTCTACTGCTGGATTCATTGTTGAGCCAACACCAGGCTACTGTTTCTTGCGGGTTTACCTGGCACTCTGACTAGCTTGGCTGCTTGATTAAAGGATGGGGATTTCCCTGTTCCTCTGTGTGTCTTAGAGAGATCCAACCCCTGGCCAACTTGTAAAATTGGTGGAGTTTTTTAGGAGAAACGTGTCTTCTGAGCTCAGAACTAGCATAGGTTGTTTTGTTCTCTCAACCAGAGAGATGATTTATTCATGATGGACAGCTTGAGAAGGAAACCTTTCCATTCTTGCAATTTGTGCTTTCTTTGCACTTGTGGTTCATATTATTTGTTCAGATATGTCTCCTTCTCTGGAGACATTCAAGACCTGCTTGGACGCCTTTCTATGTGATCTCATTTGGGTTCCTGCTCCAGCAGGGGGATTGGACTAGATGATCTTTCAATCCCCGACATTCTGTGATTCTGTGATATTTTGTAGCAGACTGGAAGGTAAAGATGATCTGTACCTTCAGATTTATTTCAACTTTACAGGTTCCTGCAAATTTCTAGGCCTTCTTATGAATGGTAAAGTGGGGCACACAATTACATTGTCCCTCTCTGTCCCTCTCATGCTGCTGTAGTTCTTTGCTTTGACCAAAGGGATCCCCAACAGGGACTTTCATGACTGCAAGAACTGGGCTTTTAGATGTGTGGCCTGATTTCCAAAAGCACTGGAATGAGATGCAAGTAACGGTAGAGGAGACAATTTTACAGTAACGTTGGTCCAATTGAAACACGCTTTTATGCCCAAAGTAAAGCTGTTTTTTTCAGAAAGCTGGCCAGTATACTGTGCTATAAATGGTGTTCATATAATGGTGAGAAAAGTAGCAGTATCAGGGCAACCCTTCTGTGGGTTAAGCTCTCAGATAAAGCTCTTCTGCCTTTTCAATAGCAAATTAACTTTTCTTAAAGTACATTTCTGGGATTTGGTAAGACAATTCAGGTCCCCAGTTACTTGCAAATGATGTTTTTCTGCACATGCTTTGTTGGTGGGTTTGGTGTCTTTTTTTTTTTTTTGGGGG
>NW_010327001.1:24247-33916 GCF_000700745.2 Antrostomus carolinensis | reverse complement strand
GGGGGGGGGGTGGGGAGGTGTGTGTTTGGGGTTTTTTTAAGTAGAAACTACTAATAATCTTGTCCAAAAGTGTTTCTTATATTGTACTAAAACCTGTTTCAGTGGAATTTTTTCTGTTATGAAGATTTTTACTTTTATTCTACATAAGAAAAACTTTTTATTATGTGTATTTAGATTATTGTGTTTTGTTCTGTTTCATTTTTTTCCTTCCATCCAGAGGTGATCTATTTAAGGAAACTGGATGCTTAATCTCTTTCTGAGAGGAACATATAATCTCAAACATATCTAGACTGCTGTTAACAGTCATCTGCTGTTGTATAACTGGACTCTTAAATTTACCAAGCCAGATCTTTCAATGTATTCTTTTCCTCACAATATTCAAAGGTGCCCCAGAACCATCATTCCTCTGATAACTGAAAATAAGCCAGATTCTGTAGGCATTCCTCTAAATAAGCACTCTAGGATTCTCCTTTTAAATCATGCTAAAAGCTTCCAGTCCTTTGGAAAAATTACGTGACAGCTTTTATTTGTGGAATGCAAATAAAATTTTTCTGCTTGATCATTTGTTTGTTAGTGTATTTATGTATACTCATTAAAATGATGAATTCTCTCTTTTCTGCAGGCACAACTTCTAGAAATTCAAGAGTACTTTGGAGTGAACCGGCAGGAAGCTTTGCAATACCACGGTGGCAATAGCAGTATCTGTCCTCTGGAGTCAGCTTTACTGTGGACTTCTTTCTTGCACCTCCCAACTTGTGCACAAAGGACTTAACATTGACTGGGATTCATATGGTATAAAATAGTCATGGGTATGGGATTTTTTTTCCTCCCTTCACTTGACTTGTGCATGTTTCCAGCAATCAGTGGTGAAGCCTGTACTAGGTTTGCTGACATTTGGTCTCTTTTCAAGAGCTCTGAGTGACAGGTACTGTAAACATCCTATACTCTCAGCTGTGGAAACTAAGAAAGCTGGGAGAAGGCTGTTTACTCTCCCTGCCTTGGAAATCCTCCGGAGGACAAGGATGGAATATTGTATTTCTGACAACCTGTATTTCATATTTTACGTTATGGTGTCAGTAAGGAAATAACAGTGTTATATCATGTCATCAGTGTCTCATGTTCTGACTGAGGTCAGAAGGGCCTTACAATATGCTTTAGCTGCACTGCTGGCTCGAGGGAAACTTAAATAATGGCAATGACACATTACAATAGTTTCATCCTTAAACAGTGATTAAAACAGACCTGTCGTGCTGTTTGTTTATAGCTGGTGGTACATACAAGTTACAATGTAGACATCCTCGGGTTGACACATCAGTCGTGTATTTAATAAAAATCGTCCTTAAGTGTTTGGGTTTTGTTTTCTAAGATTCACTCAATCCTCACTTCCTACCAAAAGGGTTAGAAACAGAGGTCAGATGGCAAAAAGGCTCTAGGGGACTTCAAATTTCAGTTTCTTTTCCACAAAATTCGGAGTTGTCAACACTGATTAACTCCATCTCTAAATTAACTCAATCAAAGATGTAAATATATTTACTTTATGTCTTCCAGTTGCTGTTCCCTGCCACTTGCCCCCCACACTGTATTACTCTTTGTACTTTGTCCTGGCAATCTTTCTTTTCCTCTTCCTCCTTGTGTTTCTTCCATTCTATTTGCTGTTAGCCAAGTAGAGCTTCTTACTTTAAATGTAGAATAAGCAGGGGAAAAAAAAAATCCTTTTAAATCTAATATCCTGCTGGCAGTCTAAGTTCTCATGAAGTGTAGTTTTGCAGCTCTTCTTAAGCAGTGACTTTGGCAGAAGGAATACTGTTCCTCTCTTTTTTTCTTATTTATGGGAGGGGACACTTTTTGTGCTCTCTTAATAAATTTTTCATAATACGTTTGAATTCAAAGATCACTTTTGAGCTCCTTTTGTAATAGCATTTTTATGTCTTCAGATCCTGCTGCTTCAGCTTGTTAGCAAAGGTATTTAAATATAAAATCTTTGAAATAAGAGCTGTTCTAAGAGTTTAAATATCAGAGTTTGGAAAGTGATGGGAGTGGGAAGACAAGAGGAGAATTGTAAAAGATCATGTAAGGATTTGAAGTAGTACTTCTACAAAATGGACAAAAAAGAATTCAAACTGTTATGCAGAGCTAAAAATAAGTAAATGATTTGAAGCAATAATTATTTTTCAGGCTCTGGCTTGCCTTCCTTTTGGAAAAAGGAATTGGAGGGGAAGCCAGAGTCACAGGGCCTGTTAAGAGTGCTGTAGCCAGGGAATAAGTTGATGAATAAAAAGAAGGTAGAGGTCTGGCTGTGCAGTAACAAACAACAGCACTTCAGCTTTCTGAGGCTTTAACTCATGATTTGTGTAGTAATTTCTAAGAAAAGCAGAGTTAGCCTCCTAAAACTATCATTTTAAGGAAACAATAGCTGTTCAGACTAGTCAAACGATAGAGGGTAGCATTTCCTCATACACGTGGTTCCCTTATCAGAGAGATTATTTCTGAGGGTGAGGGAGCACACAGTTGCATCCTCCACTGCATGATACGATTGAGTGTAGGCTTTGTTGTCGTGGAAAGACAACCTTCTGAAAGGAGGCAACATCCTGAATTTGTGGGGTTTGGGGTTTTTTTGTTGTTGTTCTTATTTAGATTTGCTTTAGGTTTGGAATCAGTATTTTGTGTTGATTGGAAAAACTTACCTGTATTTAACATTACTTATTTTTGCATTTAATAGTGAAATTCCATCTTCAGTTTCATCTGTGTAAGTTGAGAATGTTGGAGTCTTTCTCATACGTTCTTCCTTGGCCACGCTTTCCTGCCCTTTTACTTGTGCTGACATTAATGTTTAAACTGTGAGCTAATTTAATGGCTTGACCTTGCTGAAAACTAAATAAGCAAAACAGCTTTTATGTGGATCAGCTAAGTAATGGCTTACTCCACCACTGTGCTGTGGCCTAAAATGCTACTGAAAATGCTAATTCCTTCAAACACGGCTCCTCTTCTGAAGAGCTGGATAAGAGTTTATGCTAAATAGATTATGAAATCCTAAAACAAGAAAATGGTGAAGTTACAGGATTTTGTATCTTTTTGTATTTTATTTGATATTAAAGTCTCCTGCTAATGCTGTTTGAACACAGTTGCAAACATGGTGCTAAAATACATGCAGATAAAATTATTTTAAGTAAAATTTTTCATCTCTTGAACACTATTTATGTTTCTCTTTGTGTGATAGTTTCACTTAAAAAAAAAAGGACACTTTGAAAGATTGGTTTGTATAGTCTAATAACTGAATTGGGTTGGTAACAGGGAGTAACCAGTAATTTTGCTACCTCCAGAACTTTAATTGTAAAGTTATCCTCTGATATACTTGTACCATACTGAGCACTGTATAAATTGCATTATTTTTAGATCACAGAGGTTTTTTTTCTCCCAGGTATCACTTGCTAAGCCAAAAGCAAACGTTACGTGCTTTTCTTCTGTTAATCTCAGACTTCAAAGAGTTTAGGATTCTTTACAGTCTATCAATTAAATATAGAGCTTTCCCATTGTGAAAAACCATACAGGGTTGTTTCGAAAGCCTTTTGCCAGTAATGAGCTTTGGATTGGGTCCATGGAGAGGTAATCTGGATAGCTACCACAGCAAGGCATCTGTGGGAAACTGCTGATTGTAGGCATGGGCTTTTTTTTTTTTTCTTGAAGGGTGGTTCTGACAAGATGCAAAAGTGACTTGCTCCAAGTGATTCTTGGCACTACCTGGGACAATATCATTCTTGCATGTTAAGCTCAGTGTGCTACATTGCTTGTGTTTTTTGGGTTTTGTTTTTTTTAATGAGGAAGAGGAGGATAGTTCTTGTTAATCATGTTTACTTATTTCTAAATTTAAGTTCAGGTATTGTACTTTTCTCCCTATTTTACTAAACTCTTAACCACGGAGGTGAATCAGAATTTTGTTCCCCTTTTTTTCTTTTTTAAGCTACATTTTTTATTACATACTCTATGTAGGTAATTACCTAACATTCAGTTTAGGTAATATAGGAAGTGACTGTGGGAAGAAAAAATGTATGGGAGTTCTTGGGCAGAGCTGTTGTTGCTTGTTTGGAGATTGCAGCCTGACCTTGAGGTTTACAAATGAAATATCAGAAAAACGTTGTTTTAAAAGTTTCAAAGAGCTGCTAGAGAGGGAGAGGAGAGATGAAAGGGGAAGAGAGATGACTGACTTGTCATCCAGAGGGGGAAAAATAATATACTGTTGATTTTAAGTGTAAACACTTCCTTGATGATACAGTGGAAGAAAGCAGCAATTGTCCTTTATGCTTATTCAAAAGCAGAGTTCTTTTTTTATGCAGTAAATCTCACTATCACTGATTCTAATTCAGTGCAGGAGAATTTAAAGGTCTATGACAAGCTATTGTGCTTTGAAGACCTATATCTAAATTGAAGATGAAAAAAAAGTGTTTGCTTTGAATGAAAGAGAGGAAGAAAACACATTATGTGGGCTTCAGTCATAGCTGCCCCTGAAATGAGAGTGGATTCTAGATTTGTATTTTTTCTGTCCTATGGTCGAGATGAAAACATGTAAAAGCAACTGTCCTTCTGCAAAATGCAAACAGGTGTGGAACATCTGTAATACAAATATTACGTATTCATATGCAAACAAAGATTTTAAAGCTTAACAATACATTAACATCTGAGCAAACACTTTCTTTGATTTAAGCTTTCTTCAAAATTAGGTTCTGGGTTTTTTTAAAAAAAACTTTTCTGTAAACTGATTCCCTGAAAAAGCACTTTTAATTAAACAGAATGCAAAAGCTCAAGCTTCTTTTATTCTTGTGTGAAACTTCTGGTTCTTGTCAGCTCTGGGCTCCATCCAAGACCTACTTAGCTCCAGTTAGGCTTTTGTTTCCTTATAGGCCTTCAGTTTTCAGAATGTTAGCATGAGTTAAATGGCAATATGCTTTTGTAGCAACCATTTTATATGATAAGCAAACTTCAACTAAGCATTGCAGTCTATAACTACAAAGTAGCTTAGAAGAGAAGCTGAGGGCTTGCTTATTTTAAATAGTGTAATATGTTAGCTAAATTACACCTTATTTAACTCTCAAAAGGGAGAGTAGGATGAGGCTGTGTTGTATAAGCCTTATGGTTTCAACACAGACTCCACTCCACAGGAGGATACAGTCTTGTTCCTGCTATGGATAATAGGGTATTTTTGTTGCTGCCTTGGTCCTGTTATTAAACTGTTAAAATAATAGTGCAGAAAGATGGGCTCTGATCCTGGCCTTGGACAGTCTCTGTGCTTTACTTTCTCCTTTGTGAAAGGAGATTATGCTTCCTCTGTAACGCAGAACCCCATGTTGGTTTAGGTCTCTCTCTTTGCAGTGAAGCATATTTCACCAAATCGTACCATCACAAGCTAGTTTGTCTCATTGTGTTCCAGCCTTTTACCATGATTTAGATAGACTGCACTGCGAGTTGTACTGCTGGGGAAGAGGAAGGGATGTGCTTATTGCAAGACCTAATGCAGGGTTATCATAAAGGCTGCTATAAAAGCTCCTTCTTGTGCTTCTCTTGTGATGCCCATCCTCCTACAGGTGCCAAGTAGGCAGACAGCACTTCTGTGTCAAGAGAAGCGTGGCCAGCAGGTTGAGGGAGGTGATTCTCCCCCTCTACTCTGCTCTTGTAAAGCCCCACCTGGAGTACTGTGTCCAGTTCTGGAGCTCCCAACACGAGAGAGACCTGGAGCACCTATAACAAGTCCAGAGGAGGCCATGAGGATGATCCGAGGGCTGGAGCACCTCTCCTATGCGGACAGGCTGAGAGAGTTGGGGCTGTTCAGTCTGGAGAAGAGAAGGCTCTGGGGAGATCTTATAGTGGCCTTCCAGCACCTGAAGGGGCTACAGGAAGCTGGGAAGGACTTTTTACAAGGGCAGTTAATGACAAAACAAGGGGAAATGGCTTTAAACTGGAAGAGGGTAGGTTTAGATTAGATATTAGGAAGAAATTCTTCACTGTGAGGGTGGTCAGACACTGGAACAGGTTGCCCAAGGAAGTTGTGGCTGCCCCCTCCCTGGAAGTGTTTAAGGCCAGGCTGGATGAGGCTTTGAGCAACCTGGTCTAGTGGAAGGTGTCCCTGCTGATGGCAAGGGGGTTGGAACTAGATGATCTTTAAGGTCCCTTCCAACCCATACCTTTCTGTGATTCTAGAGGTGGTTTTAAGCAGGTGCTTACAGCCCACATTTTGTACAGTCATACCCAGGCAGCTGGGGTACTGAGAGCTGCCCAGCTATGGCAGCACAGATGTCAGCTCCAAGCCAGCTTCACCTCACCTTCTGAGACCCTGGGTATATTCTTAGGCTACAGGAGGGTGCAGCTGACCCTGTTTCATTACTTACATCAACAGAAATACACTGAGTATCACCACCAGCTAAGGACTTCTGGGCTTTGCATCATTTGAAGACTGCCTTTCTCCAGTTGTTTCTGTATAGCCTAAAGCACCTGTTGGCTCAGGTGTTCTGAAAAGGTGCTGCAAAAATGGCTCAGCTCTGATGAGCAGTGGATAGGTTGATGTTGATAAATGAAATAATTCCAGGATCTATGAAATTCATGTTCTGTTCCTTGGCTAGAAGTAGATTGGCTCTGTATAGCTGTGAACTTTGTAAATAGTTGAACTTTGTGCAACTTGACTAACTTGCAAACAGTTTAGTAAAGATGTTGAGATACCACTAGATTATGCATAGTTCACATAGTACAGGCAGCACGGTGGTAGATTTTTGGGCTCTTTTAGTAGTGACCATACTCACTGCATTGATATTAATGGAGCTGCTAATTAAGATCTTGCAGCTTGACTATGTGCAATTGATGAAATGCTACAATATGCTTTGTGCTGCCTGCATGGAAGAGCAGATCAAATCTAAATTGAAATAGATCGTGTTTTATTGCCTTGGGGTAATTGTGCATAGCATACAGCCTTTGAATTTAGAAGTGACAAAAACAGTTGTCTCTGTTGTCACTCAGAATATATGTGTGTCATAGCAAGAGGTTTGCAAAAACAGGAGTGACCAAACTGGTCTGCTCGTTGCTAAAAAGTCCTGACGCTCGTGAAAAGTCGCACAGCCACTCATGTTCATGGCTAGAAGTCTGTCATGTTGACTTCTGGGGACCCTGGCCCTTCTGATGACCATTGCAGTGCCTCCCCTCTGACCCTACATGAACTCACCATGTAGTATGTCTTGGTTAGGACTGTAAAGGAGCAGGACTGAAACTTGTAGGACAAAAGAAGTTGAATGGAAAATATCTGTTAAGATTTTTCTATGAACTGCTAAGCTCTTCCAAGTGGGGGAGGAAAAGGATCAAAAATGAAGAGTATGAAAGACAAATTGAAGTTGCTATCTGAACTGTCAGTTCAGGAAACTCCAGAGACAAACAGAATGGAAAGTTTTCCCTGGAAGTCCTCATGGGTTTTTAAAAGCCAAATCTGAATGGAGAATAGCACAGATTTACGTAGTTATATACAGGAACAGAGTAATTATTGGCAGCCAGAAAAGAAACTACAGATTCTTGGCAGACAAAAAAAAAGTGGTCCTGCTCAAGACTTGAACCGAGTTGACGCTGAGTCTTCCAGGGGCAAATCTAAGATTTTGGGTATGTACAATAGAAAAAACTTGTGGAAATGCAGAGGTGGGAAGAAAAATGTTGGTTAAGGCTTAAAAATATATACCTGTATTTGGGCTCTCTGAGTATTTTTGCAGGCTGGAATGATGTCTGAACATAGGCCAAAAGCATTGTTTA
This sequence comes from Antrostomus carolinensis, assembly GCF_000700745.2. Taxonomy (NCBI): domain Eukaryota; kingdom Metazoa; phylum Chordata; class Aves; order Caprimulgiformes; family Caprimulgidae; genus Antrostomus; species Antrostomus carolinensis. The sequence goes on along the minus strand of NW_010327001.1, from coordinate 26,143 downwards.
CAACAAGTACAGGAATTACCTATAAAGGAATATAGAAGTTTCTGCTTCAGATTGTGGTCTGTCAATTTTAAAAGCAAGACTACTTTTGAGTATTTTAACAAAAATGCAGTTCTTTTTCACATTTTAATCTGAAATGACAGGGAAGTAGTTGATGCTATCATCATGTCCCAGTTTGAAAAATATATATGGATTTTAGGTGTATAAAAATTCACAATGATTTCTTGATTGATGTGGGTGGTTTGGTTTGTTTGTTGGTTTTTGGTTGGGGTTTGTTTGTTTGTTTTGTTTTTTAGTAGAGCACACTGTTCTTCTGATCTATTGGATGTTGCAGGAATTGTTAGGATGTTAGCCTGGTTTTACTCCCCTCCCTTCCTTTCTCTGTAATCTGTATTTGTGTCTAGTGAAGAGGGGGAAGCGAGGATTTTACTTTAGTCCATTTGAGTCAAGATTCCTATGCTGTGCAGAGATTTCTGGTGAGGCCTTCACAGGCTTTTTAATATTGCTGGTTTAGTACCATCCTCTAGTTCTGCAGGGATGTGAGAGAGCGAAGTCTCTGTATGCTGTATGCTCTGAGGCTTGTAAAGAGCAAGATCCTGGCAGGGGCAATAGGCTGGACCTCTGTGTCCTTGAACCCTTCCCCTCCACATCCCGTGCTGAACTTTAAAGAAACTTCACAGATCTGTCCAATTTTGTTTCTCTTCAGATTAACCTAAAAGAAGGGCAAAAGCATATGGCTGTCACCAGTAGGACTAGGTCATGGGGCTTAGCAATGTAAGGTGTTTTTTAATATCTGCTCTTCTGCTTTTCTGAATTTTAACAGAGACACAGAAATATATGGGTAGGGGGAGAAAGCTTCACTTTTTCAAGCAAGAACATTGGCTTTTTTATTACCTGGCTCCTGGGACTTGCCTATACATGGACTAAACATGGATGGGGCCGGGCTCTTTTCGGTGGTGACAGGACAAGGGGCAATGGGCAAAAACCAGAACATCAAAAGTTCTAGAAAAACCTAAGGAAAAACTTCTTTCCTGTGAGGGTGATGGAGCACTGGAACAGGCTGCCCAAAGAGGTTATGGAGTCTCCATCTCTGAAGATGTTCAAAACCTATCTAGATGCTTTCCTGTGCAACCTTCTGTAGGTGATCCTGCTCTGGCAGGGGGGTTGGACTAGATGGTCTCCTGAGGTCCCTTCCAACCCCTACCATTCTGTGATTCTGTGACTTATTCTGAACAGCTTTCCCTGACACTTCTGTAAATGGAACAGGAGTTTCCAAAAATAATTTTATTTTTGAATCATTCATGGCATTCGAAATACACACCCTGCTTTAATAATAACATGTTTTAGGCATATACAAGTTTTTGACAAAAACAAAACGTTTTTTATGGAAATATTCTTTACTTTGAATGAACTTGAGGAAGGTGCTTGGATCCATACTGTGACTTTTGCATGAACAGTGAGGACAAACCTGCAGCACAGACACTGGGACTCAAGGGGGAAGCAGGAGACTGAAACACACATCCCTCTTCTACCCGATTAAAAAATTAAAGCAAATATTGAAATCTTGACAACTTTAACAAAACCAAAACAATGCCCCAACCTGCGTGTGTCCTCCGCAACTTCCTGTGTTCTCATATTTGTCCAGCTTTACTCCACTGTTTGTTTGTTCATGGAGAAGACAGTTGGTTTATACTCTGAAGACCTTGATGTATCGCCTGCTTTAGAATATATTTTCCAAATTAAGTCATTTTAATCTCTCATTTCATAAGTATAGAAGCATCTAGTTTGGGATACAATTTTCTTGTGGGGAAGGGAGGTGGAGGAAAAAGAGTCCATCAAGAGCTGATCATGCACAGAGAAGAAAGTAGAGGAGAATTTTTCAAAAAGCCAAAAGGTCCA
>NW_010327001.1:17560-24195 GCF_000700745.2 Antrostomus carolinensis | reverse complement strand
ATCAGTATTCAGCAGACGGGGCTATACCTTTCTGAGATTGTGCCTTGCCTTTCACTGGCAGCTCCTGTTCCACATCCATCTTGCTTGCCTGTCTGCTCCTTGGAGCTTGCCTGATCCCACCAAGGGGAACTGAATACCAATTCTCAGATGATCTGTCTCCCACATGGTGCATTTTGAAGCTAGGGGACTGAGAGAAATTGGGCTGGGAAGAAGGGAACAGCCTTGGGAAGTTCATGAGGGGCTAAAGGCAGTATGGTTGTTGGCAGAGAGAGACTGTGGTGGTTTAACCCACAGAAGGACCATGCGGTCCCGCACTCACTCCTCCCATCCGGTGAGATGGGATGAGAGACACAACAAAGGGGGCACGGGATTCGGATGAAGGACAGGGACGGCTCACTCATCAGTTACACTCAGGGGCAAAAAGGACTCAATTTGGAAAAGAAAAATCAATTTAATTTGTTGCCGTTCATCTGAGTAGCGCAGTGAGACATAACAACCACGTCTTACAACACCTTCCCCCACCCCTCCCTTCTTCCCGGGCTTAAATCACTTTGCTCCCGATTTCTCTACCTTCCCCCTCAGCAGCACAGGGTCAGTTCACCTCTGCTGCTCTTCCCGGTATGGGAGTCCAGGAACAAGATGTCCAACACGAGCTTCACATGGAGTCACGGACCTCTTCAGGCTCAGCTCCTGGCTCCAGCATGGGGTCATCCATGGGCTGCAGACTCATCCCCCGTTCTAGGGGTCCACCCTTGCTCTGGCATGAAGCGACTCTCGGGGTCTCAATTCAGTCACACTTGCCCTCAGGCTCAGTTTTTCTCCTCCAGCGTGGGGTCTTCCATGGCCTACACGTGGGTCTCTGCTCTGCTGTTGAACCTCCATGGGCTGCAGGGACCTCCTTTGCCTTCTCCTATTCCATGCGGTTGAACTGGGTGCCTGAGGTTCTCTGTCCTCCCCTTCCTCCTCCCCCTTCCTCCTGGCAACAGCTTTCTCTCTGTTTAGTCTGATGATTGTCTTTTGTTCAGGTCAATGGCCTCTCTCCCAGATTCTCTCCACCTTCTTCTTTTCAAGACAGCCCTTCCCCTCACAAATATGGATTCACAGAGGTGTTTCTCTAGTGCTCAGCCTGGGCTGGGGGGTGTCCGCCTTGGAGCCAGGGGACCTTTTCACTCTCACAAGGTGGCTCTTCCCCCACTACCAAAAACACACCTCACACACACAAACCCAACACAGAGACCTAGAAACAGGGCTGCAGAAAAGCTTAGCAGAAGCAACCTGAGAATGGCGTGAGTAGAGAGAAGTCTTGGGCAACAAAGAGAGTTAACCTGGGTAAGGAGAGAGCTTGCTACTTAACGTAGAGCCTCAGCAGCTGATTTCACAGGGGTGGAGATGGCATGAAATCCTGCACAAGAGGGCATAAAATGCAAAAGGTGGGCAATGTGTGGTATATCATCAAAAGGCAGCAAAATGTGAGACTGCTCTCCCAGTGTGGGCTCATGAGAGAGAAACTGGAAGTACTGTCCCAGGAGAGCACAGTTAACTTGTTTTCAAGATGGAACTTGATTGACTGTTAGCTTGAAACAGTCTTGTGTCCAGCTGTCAGAAACAGAACTTTTACTTGTCTAGAAAAGACCATCTATACCTATTCTAAGTTCTGTTGCCTGGACTTCTCCCTTGGTTGAGGAAGGACTGGTCCTCCCACATCACTCCAGTGACAACCAGCTATTGCTACTGCTCAGCCTGGAGAGGGCGAGGTCATCTGCAAAGAACCTGGTCTGTGGCGTTGTGCTCCTCTGGAAGGAGAAGACTATCAGCCTGATTCTGAGAGGGAGAGTTAATTCATCACAAAATTATCTTCTTGGGCATCCTGAACAAAAAGCAACATATAAAGCACCCAGGGAGTCAAACAACCTGCATCAAATCAAACTACTCTAAGAACTTGTCTTCTATCAACAAGCCATTTTAGAAGGCCTCCTTTAAACACCGTCCTCCTCTGGAGTAGCATTTGGAGGTAGCTTGGCAATGTTTGTAAGGTTCATAGAATGGTTTGGGTTGGAAGGGACCTTAAAGATCATCTAGTTCCAACCCCCCTGCCCTGAGCAGGGACACCCCCCAATAGATCAGGTTGCTCAAAGCCTCATCCAACCTGACCTTAAATATATCAAGTGCTGCAGTTCAAAATGGGAGCTGTCCCTGCTCATCCCCGTGGTGGCTGGTGTGAGGGGACCAGAGGCAGTGGTGCCAGAACGGAGTAGAAAATAAGTTTGACAATGTGGATTTATGTTTGGGGATATTTTTTTGTCACTGGAGCCTGCGGGGCTGACAGAGGCGGAGGAAGCTGCCCATGCTGCCTCTCAAATGTAAAATAAAAACAAAAAACCCAAATAAACAAAAAACCAACCAAACAAACAAACAAAAAAAACAAACAAACAAAAAAACCCAAACAAACAAAGTCTTCAGCGGTGCTCCTGGTTTGGTATGATGCAAATTTACTCTTCTTCCTCAGCACTCTGTCCAGATGAAAAACAATCTAAAATCTCTACACACAGAATTAAAATAAATAAAATTATTTCCTCAGTCTTCTGTGGGGCCATCAGCAGGACTAACAGCAGCAGGAGGCCATCGGCCTGCCTGGGCCGGCCAGCCCCACCATCGCCCAGTCACACCGCCTTGCTTTGCCGAGGGACACGGCCTCCAGCTCAGATAGTGGGGATAACTGCCTTCACGCGGCCTCGGGGAGACACTGGGAATCATTTGAGGTAATGATCACGCCATGAACATCAAATCTCAGTGAGTGGGGACATAGCCTGGCTGACCAACTCCTGTGTTCTGACTGCTGGTTTGTTTCGGGACAGGAAAAAGTGATTTTTCTGCGTTAATTCAAGGTGAATGCTGCACTCTGCTTTGCCTCCCTGCTCATGCAGAATTTAGACAATAGAGAGTTAAGGCAATCTGAAATACTCTTGCAGCTAGCTGGTCCATGAATTATAGCAGATTTGGCCTATTTTTGGAGGGTTTTGAGGCAGAGATGTTTACAACAGCTTGCAGAAAGGACAGGACTTGCTTTTGTAAAATTCGCCTTAATGTGCCAGCATCTGGGTACTTCAGTCTCGCTGCTAATCAGGCTGCAGGTTTCAGAAACATTATGATGTTTCTTTTTTCCTGTCATGTTCCCTGTTTCTGGAGGTGAGGAGAGGTAAGACCTTCAAACCTAGCAGAAGCACAAAACCTCTTGTTAGCGTGTTCAGACAGAGCTCCAGCTCCAGGCTGCACAGTTGGCAGAGGCCAGCTATGTTTGCATCTTGCTAGCTCTTTTCAATTGGTTTTTGTCACACCATGAATACCTTCTTCCCTGTCCCACTATATTCTAGAGGAAATCTTTGAGGAAAGACAGCAGAGGACAAGAATCACAGAATCATAGAATCACAGAATGTTAGGGATTGGAATATAACATTACATGACCTTAGATGACTTTTTAAGGTATGAGACTCAGAATCATTCCTTTGGTTGCAGGAAAGGGAAATCCGTTATTTGACAAAAGGTTGGGGACATCTCTAAACCCTGGAACTTTAGGAGATAGTTTATTTCACATTTTTGTTTTGCTGAAATTTAAGATAAATCTTTCTATCAATTTCTGTATATGATGGGCAATAAAGTATGCTGGGGAGCTGTAGATGGCTTCACTTTCTATGGTTCTTACAAGAAAAGACCAGGAACAGGCAAGGCTTTTTAATTTGTGTTACAAGAAAGGCCAGTGTACTGGCTTGTCTGTCACTGCAGTATTTCATCCATCTGCCAGCCTTTCTCTCTGCATCCGAGTTAAGCAACATGGCTGTGTTGATTACTGTTTGCAACACAGGGTTTCACTGGACAAATATTGTTATTCTAATCATCCTTATAGCATGAACAGGGATAAAAAAAAAAAGCCACTTCTGAGTGTGTGTCTGATGTCTGCTGACACACAACTTCTGTTGCAACCAGTGGGAAAACATAGTTGACTCAGGTTTTCAGCACCATGATCTTACTGCATCTTACAGCACAAGTACAGATTTTTGTTTGTTTGTTTGGGGTTTTTTTGTTAAATTGTAACTTGTAATGGTGCAAAGGTGTTAGTTTGACTTTCTTATAATTGCTCTTTCAGGAGCTCCAAGCTTTTGCTCAGGATAAACAATCAAACTCTTCTGTTGGGTGCCGCACTTTAAGTCTTCGCACCCGAGTATGGTCATACTGGAGAAGTGAGCAGCTCTGCTGACAAAATCTGTGAGCCTGAGACACTTGTAAGTAACAGGGTGGTTAGAAAGTCAGATTAACCTTGTGCCATGTTAAGGCAACTATAGGACCAATAAAATTAAGCATTTGGCAACTCAAGAAAATCCGGAATTTCAAAATGCCTACTTTATCAACCCAGACATGACTTGGCAGTAATTGCGGTAGGATTTCTGAAATGGCAATGAGGTTTCTATTGTGGCAACTGTTAGGAAAGACTTTGCAATGCACATCAATTCCTCCAGGACCCAAATGCACTTTTCCTTTGAAGGAGGAGTTGTGGGCATTCAGATCCTTGCAGACAAGTTACTGGGGCCCTAAATCAGCAAAACACTTTTAAGCATACCCTTAAGCACTTTGCTGATGAAGGGAAGACATAAGCTCTTAATTATCTGGGCTGAACAGGGAGCTGAGAGGCTTCTTGAATATCTTTTAAAACACTTGGACACTAGTTGTGCCCTGAAATGCAAAGCCTGGAGAAGCTGCTGCCTTGCCCTCTAGTTGCTCTTGTCGTGTGTTAATGTGCTCACTAACCTTTAAGTAAATGGTGCCTTACATCTGACTCTTTGTGGGAATTCTGCCTGTCCTAAGTGCTGATTGGTTTAGAACTGGCAGAATGCTGTATTCAGCTTTAACTGGAGCACTTTTGATAACTGTCCATTTTATCCAAATATTGCTGAGCGTGGGATTATTAAGTAATCTGAAAGACAAATGGAGAATAAAGCCAGGAGGGGAACTGATTTTGTCTTTTATATGTTCGCATCTGTGGCATAACCAGGCTTTGGTAGATACTTCAGTCCTATCAGCGCAGCCAGCACTTTGGAGTTTTCTGCAGGAGGCAAAAAAAAAGAAAGAAAAGAAGCCCCCCCACCCCCTCCCCAAAGCAGCAGGCAATTGCAGCTGTTCTCAAGGATAAGGTTTGTGTCAGCAGATCTTACACAGCTATGCTCAGAAAGTTTGTGTCAGCAGCCGTAAAAGCTGGCCCGTCAGCATTTCTGTTTCATTCCATACACAAAATGCATATTACTGAACAATTATGCCAAAGGCAGGGAATAGTTCTTGATAACACAACTTGGAAGTAGTGTTTTCCTGGGGGAGCAATTCATGTCACGTGCCACAGAAATGTGTGTGGGTTTAGATGCAAATCCTTGTTGCCGGTACTTACTGTAAAGATTGCATTGGAAGCCAAGTCAACTGGTGTTATGTCCTGGCCAAGGCAGTCTTGGCCTGATCCAAAGTAGTAGATCCAAAATTAGTAAATTCCTGGTAATTCTACCAAGCTTCCAAGCGTGCCTCAAAAAAGCATACTCATTTTGAAGGAAACTGGGTGGTGCTTAGATTTCTGGTCTCCAAAGTTTTCAGAGAATACATAAAAGGCACACTGAAATCAGCTAGTTGGGATCTAGCCATTATAAAAGGCAGAACAGAGAGCAAGCGTGAATTTTGAATACGAACTGATTTACTGCTTTAATATATGTTTATTGCTCTATCTTAACCAGCATTTAACTGTGTTTTGGCTGTCTCCATTAAGAAAGATGTTTTTATTCCTCCTTTGTCAGAGGTCACAGTTCAGAACAAATATTTTATTAAATGACATAGGTGGAGAAAGCAAATTGGGTTTTAATTTCATTTTGATTGAAGGAGCCCTGCTTTTCTGTCCTGTGAATAGGCAACAATTTGCTGCACAGTCTTAATCTCTGCTTACTGGCAAGCACAGGTTCTTTAAGAAACAAACAAATAACCCAAGCAAAAAGTCATGCTTGGAGTAGTTAATGAAGCAGGAGGAGCATAAAATCCCCAGACACATTGTGGATTTGATGAGAGCTTGACTAATTAACTGTGTGAGGCTCCAAGGCCGATTCCCAAAACGAACACAGACCTCTGTGTGGACATGGGACTGTAGTGATCCAAATCAATGGGGAAATCGCTGTGGTGCTGAGATCCACCTTTCCTGCTCATCGGTTGTTACCAGTCTGCTGCTGGATGCTACAACTGCCAGCCACTCAGCCAGCACAGCAGATTTTTATAAGGCACCTTCTTCTTTTAAGCAGCCTTCAGTGGTGTTTATGGTAGATCTGGATGCCTGTGCAAGGCAGCGTAGCGAGTGCAAGAATAAGGCGAGCTCAGAAGTGAGCTGGCAGGCCACTGGTGCCAGGTGCTAACTGCCAGGTGCTCCCTGTGGGTGTCACCAGAACAACTTCTTTTTAAAGCAAACTCAAACAATGCCAACAGCAATGACAAAGTGTGAGCCAGCTGCTCTGCAGCAGGCATCTGACCACAGCTGGAGCCAGACTTAAAGGAAGACAGTGTCTACATAAGAGCTAACATCAGTTTTAACAAAGCGACGCCAAAGGATGCAAGTCAGAAGA
>NW_010327001.1:0-17526 GCF_000700745.2 Antrostomus carolinensis | reverse complement strand
TTTCCCTTTCTCTTTCTTTCCCTTTCTCTTTTCCTTTTTCTTTCTCTTCCTTTTCCTTTCTCTTTTCCTTTTTCTTTTCTCCTCACCCTGAAATCAGAAGACACTCAGGAATGAGAGAAAAAAATCAAACAATTATGTATACAGTATTTTCTTTTTTTTTCCATGGACCTTCTAGCAATATGGTATTCAATCAAAACAAATACATTAATTTTTCAAATAATTTTAGTGACTCATTAAGAGATACAAGTGCCAACTGTTTCTCCTTGACTTTGAGAATCAGATTGTAAAACCAGACAAATTAAGCCTGAAAGGGCTGAAGAACCCTTCTAGTTGCCTAGGAGGGAGGAAAGGAAGGGGATCAACTGATTCACTTGAAAAGCAGTCACTGTTTCCTCTCTGTCCAGCTGACCTTAGTGTCTTCAAAAGCAGTTTTTCCTGATACAGAGCTGAAACTGATTTTTTTTTCAGCTTTAGTCCTTTACACTATTACAACTAATCCCAGTGGAAATACTTGTCTTACTTTCATTATTTTTTTTCTGTGAATATTTATATGGTTATCTAGCTGTTTCCTTTAGTTCTTCTCCCTTGAGGCGAAATTAATTTAGTTCTTGTCATCTTACTTTCAAAGTTGTATTTTAAATAATAAAGCAGTGTTAAATATAGTTGAAAGCAGACAACATAATGCATCTGAGATTTCACAATAATTTAGACTTTTGGAGACAACAGTGTCCATTTTACTGAGACCAGTAATCCAATATTATGAATTAGTCCCTTGTCAGAAGTTTTTGAACATCTGAAATAATAACTGTCTTTTAAAAATAACTTACTGTGTGTTACTGGCATGTAAAAGCCTATTGTCAGACTTTATGTAAATTCTCCATCCTGTTTTAGTACTAATTACAATGAGAACTTGAATGTTTAATTTTTAAACACTGAATTAATTTTTCCTTTTCTCATTAAAACATTGTGAAATAGCTTGGAAACCCTTGTTTGCCCCATCTGACATGGGACTTCATGGTGCTTGATGGAAAATGTTGCATTTTTCTTCACATCCTGCTCTGGCAATATTCATACCATTTGTTCTTTAGCAAGTGGGACTGGGATGGAGTCCAGGTTTATCTGTTTTTCCTGGGGGAACTGGAAGATCCAGAAGATTATGGGATTTAGAGAATCTTAACTTCTAAAGCATTTGTTTGAATTGCTAGTAACTGAAAAGTTTAATATACTAAATATATTTGCAAAGTCTCTTATAATTTGTATACCAAATAGTATCCTGCAGTAAGTTTTTTACTGGGCACTCTCTCCTGGAAAAGTCATGTAGAAGTTAACAAAGATGTAATGACTAGAATTTGACAGAAATTAGCTGTTAGCTCAATGATATATCTCTGCCCATTTGATTTGTTCACTATAACTTTAACACACAGTATTGCTAAGTCATTACCTGGTAGTGTGTGTGTATATATATATATATATATATATATATCTATCTTATTATTATCTCAGATTTGTAGATACCCTGTTGAAATGAGAAATGGAAATGATGAGGACTGGAGGTTTATCACTGCTCCAAGATCTTGACTGCCAGTGGTTAAAGCTTCTGAGCACGCTTCAAGGCAGCTACTGAGATGATTGTACCAAGACTAAAGAATACTCTGAAGATGGATCTTTTTAATGGTTTGACCAATAATCTGAGTTTTGCAAACTGATATCCAAACACTGGATATTTTAAATCAGGCTCATAGTGAGTGACCGGAAGTTACCTTTTCCAGGTGACACCCTAGAAGCATCGCCAATATACCTAGTTTAAATTCACTAAGCAAATAAGCAATAAAATAAAATCTACAGTGGTATATAAAACTAGGATTGCTGGGATTTACTGCCAGTAGATACATGATGAGTATGATTAAGAGGCACTTTATGGTGACTTTCTAATAACTTGCTAAAATATGTATTTCAGACAGTTCTGTCAGCTTTATTGTTACTTTCTAATTTTGATCTAAAGATTTTTATCAGATGTGATTGTTCCCTTTGGGGATTATAGGACACATAAATTTCTCAAGATGAGAGAGTTCCTGTGATTCATTTTTCTTGGGCTCTGTTGGTTAAAACGAAACTTCTTACCAGTGTCTGTAGTGTTGGTTTTTTACTCTGAATTATTTTCTTAAATCTTCAGTTTGATTTAATATTACTTATAGTGTAGAAAAAAAATTCCCTTCTGTATGCCTGCAGGAGGTCAGTGTACTGTTTTGAATAAAGGAAGCCTTATTCTTTTCATTGTTGGAAACAAATTGGGTTTGAATTCCCATAATTTTGTTTGTATTACAACTGAGTTCAGCTGGTGATTGTGCTGAAAGAAGCTAGAAACTAAAGCCCTCTGTGAAAACCTACTGCCCTAAATCTAAATGTATATTGTTTTATCTTTCAAGATGAAAGTGATGTAAGCTTTATGTCTTTAAATATTAAAAGTATGTGCATCTTGCCCATGAGGTAAATGTGGTTTGGTTGTCCCACATAGTCACCCGTTGCCCTAAGGCCTCTCTGGCTTCTTGTTTCTGGTTCAAAAGGTCACTGGTATCTCCTGAGTCCAGCGTTACACCAGCCAGCCCTGTGTAGATATAACTATCTCTAATGTCTAGAAAGACTTTGTAGAAGAAGAAAATAGAAGACTAAATTTTACTGTTTCTTGGAAACAGGCAGATGAAAGCTGATAGACGTTTTTAATTTCTTGTAAAATGCTTTGACTTTCCAGTAACAGCCTCCAGAAGCAACAAGAATCTATGGGCTCAGTTCAGATCACCAAGCACAGGTGTCCAATTATTTACTAGATATCCTGCTTGACCTCCAGCTGCTGCTCCAGAAGTCCTTTATGTAGGTGTTCTGGTTGCAATGGTGTCTGTTGTGGGTCAAGCTGAATCAGTCTCCAGGGTCTTTTGACTGTGTCTGCCTTGGCTTTACAAATACACATGATTAAATGCTCAGTGCTAGACAACATGGCCTCGTGCCATCCTCCTGGTGCCCAGCTACTGCTCCAAAAGGACCCCAGTCTCACAAAAGTCTCGTGTCACATCGGCCAGTCCTGCCTGGACATCTCAGATACTCCAGAGTGTCTCACTGGTATTAGGTGTTGTTTCACCTAGAAGTTGGTGAGGGCCCTGCTCTGTCTGTTACCAAACAGCCACTGCTGTCCTGTTGTCCTTTTAGAAAAGAGATTCATAGGGACAAACTGGTAGCAGCCCATTCCACCTTCAGGAAATTGTATCTGATAAGGAACAAGATTCATTTCACCTAACTTTAGAGACTAAACTCTTAGCTAGTCTACAGAGGGAGTCTAGATAACTAACTTAGTGATAGAAACACCCAGAAAGGGTTTTGTGCTCAGGAGGTGCCTGAGATGAGTGACATGATGGTGCTGGCTTCTCCCTCGTGACTGACGAGGAAACCTAAATGAGTAATTTGAACTGCAGCCTCAGAGCGTATGTCTGTCTGGTATGCTAAAGAAACCACAATTAGACCGCACGTGTGCACTGAGGCACAGCCAGGCATTCCATCCAGGTAGCCCAGGAACTCCAGCGTCCAGGGTGCTTTCCTGGCATGCCCGACACTGTGCTGTGTCAAGCATCTTGAGACTGTCTGAGGGACAGCAGCATGGGAAGGAGGTGGAACAGGCCATGTTTGTGGCCACTCAGGAGAGGACTCGTTCTGAGCAGCATGGGTATGGCTTTAAGATATTACCATCGAAGAGGTGAAGGCAGCTATGCAGCATACTGAGGTCCAAATAAATGCCTGGAGTGGATGTAGCCAGGGTGTTGCTGACTGGAGGTGTGAAGGGCTTGCGAAACTGTGCAGGAGGTGAACTCTCCCTTACAACACCCACCACACAGCTAGGGCTACAGCCCACTAAACTATCCCCATCCTGTTTCAAAAACACCAGTTAATGAGCTCAATGACTATGTGAAGCCATTTTATGTGAAATTCAATGTGGTTTAATTGCTTAAATATTTACCTAGTTTCTCAGGGGGTTTATGGCACGTGCCAGGTTCCACGTTGCTGCTGCTACACTGCAGTAGTACTTCTGCTCATTAGCCTTAAGGTTAATCAGAGCTTTTCTAGAAGGGTTGCACTAAGCTTGCAGTGTAGACGTAGTTCCCTTACAAGGAACTGCTTGTACCTCTTGAGTAATCCTCAGGGTTGAATGAAGACACCCCATTTCCTCTTTGTGGCAGCAGAAGTTGCCTGGGGAAAGTCCCGTGGTGCTGGCTGTGGGCTGTCTAACCGAGTGTACAAGACTGTTGCCTATGAGTACATGACAAACTTCCTAGCTGTTCCGATGGTCTGAAAGCTGACTACTTTTGTTCTCTTCATCATCCCCTTATCCTACTATAGATATATGTATATATCTGTCTGCATAGATAGATAGATGTATACACAGACATATATATTTATATACACACGCACACTGTAATGGGGAATGTGGGTGGCTGTTCTCATAGTGGTGTTTTGAAAAGCTAAAACTGGGCTTACAATGTTAAAAATGTTGTATGGTGCCCAGGGAGGTGGTTCAGCTTTGCCTCCTCTCCCTGTTAGCTCAGTAACCATAGCTACTGCACTTCCCTTAGCAGGAGCAGATTTCTCAGAGACTCCTTCTTGTAGAATAACTGATGTAATTACTTTACAAATACCAGCAGAAAGCTTCTGCAGTGGAAGGCCAGTCTCTTCTACAGGTTTCAGCCTGTTTCCTGGCCTAACCGCTGAACCCACAAAAACCTGCCCCTGGTTTGCTCCATGCTCAGCTCTTCCTTCACATACCTGTCACCCCTTTCCTGGTTTTGGTTGACAAGAGCACCTGACACCACCTGGTGCTAATCTAAAGCAAATATCTGGTGGTCCTGGCTTCTGCTAACTATGTTGAAGCTCAGCAGTAAATCTTAAAAGATTGATTATCCTGAATTGTTTTCACCAGCTATTGGAGGTGTAAGTGTTAAAAAGGTACATGCCTCTTCATAAAAAGTATGCAAGGATTTCAGGTCTCCTGCAGAAGAGGCAAGCTAGCAGGGAAGAATAAATCATCACAGGCACTGTGGTACTGATGATCTGTATTTTTGTAGCACCTGTTCCTTATTCCTGAATGGCCACAAAATAAAAGGCATTCCCCTGCCCCAAATGATGGATAATCTTGGCATAACAGAAGGAAAATAGCAGATGGATACAGATGCATAGGGGAATGCAGTCACCCCGGGGCCAGGATGATGCTGGTTTTGGCTTAGCAACTGTCTAACTTCAGTTGAATTTTTGAAGCTTTATGACTTTGGATCATTTCAATGGAGAGATACAACATAAACATGACTGCCATTGCGCTGTCACAAAAGAAGAGGAGGAACATTTTGTAACATTTCTAACAAGTAAGGAAAGGCTTGTGTGTGTGTGTGTGAGAGATACACCTATTTGCAATGTGGTTCTTGTGTGAATAACTCACTGCTGTAGTTGCCACAACTCACCACCAAACCAATGCACTGCCATGAAAGTAAAAAATAGGCAATGATGCTTTTTGCTTTTTTGTCTTATAGAACATAGTTGTCAAAAATGCTCTGGCAAGGTGAGAAGGATCCTGCTTGAGACTGACGCCTTAGTGGAGGTGTCTACAGCCTTGCTACTGCTGTAATAGTCTCACTTTCACTGAGAGCAGAGAGCCTCAGCTAACTAGCCATCACATGTCTGCTCTGCGGTTAGGCTTACTGAACTGTGTTGGTAAGGATGTCGCTGACTGCAATAAACCTTGTTGGTTAGATTTCCCACCAACTGTTGAGGAGCTTGGAGACACAGGAAGGAAACACTTAAACATTTAATGTCTAAATTTCCAACCAGAGTACCATCCTGTGCTGTCTATTAAATTGTCCATGCAAAAGTGTCTGCCAACTGAGATGTCCTCAGGTGTTCTGCTTGGCCAACAGACTCTGCTTTTAGAGTGTAAGTCTACCAGAAGCCCTGTGTCATATCTTGCTATACTGGATGTCTCTGATTAGCCTGGACTTCTCAGATGTTACCAGACACCTGAGCTTGGGCAACTGAATCACACCTCCCCTGCTGTCTAACACTGAAGAAGTCTGCTCAGAGCCTGTGAACGTGGTGTACATCTTCATTTGGGTAACCTCAAGCACCACAGCTGAAAGGATGGCTTCATAACTAGTACTTGCCTACTGTTGGAGGAATGCTCGGCCTAGATATGTCTGGAGTTATCATCACACTAGGGACAAAGAATTCAATATGGGAGTAGAAGAAAGCTGATTTTCACTAGCTGGGCCAAGTAGGCAGAGAGCCTACACAGCATGTTCTCAGTTAAATTCTTTAGGTTACCATGGCACCTACCACAATACCTTGTCAAATGCTGTATTCTTGTTTTGAATGCCTTGTCATGCATGTCACATCAACTGAACACTATCTTTGCACTTCATACCCGGTGACTCAGCTTTGCAGGGAATAGATACAGTGGGAGCTACCCATCAGGGGACAGGGGTATGGCCGTTTCTGTAACCTGTGCTGTTGTCAGTGTGGCTGCAAACCTCCTGCTCTGGCAGCAGGCAAACCCACCTGCAGCTGGAGAAGCGGGAGTCAGCTCTGCTGCCAGACTCTGTGGTCTGTGCCCTCAGGACAGGGGCCTGGTGCTGATGCGTATGTCGTATGTTGTAAGTCAGTAGCATTGCACAGGCCAGGTGATGGCATCCCACTGACCTTTGCTGATGCCTGACAGGAGCCTGGAGCCAAGAAACCAAGTGATCCATTCCCAAGTCCTGCACATTCTGCTTGCAGCCCACCAGAGCGAAGACACACCACTTTCTCAGTGTTACCCATCTCCTCCACTCTCTCACGCTCTCTGCGTTCAATTTTCACATCATTGGTTGCATTTTGTCTTAATTTAGAGCTAGTTTTGCAGGTGAGCAGTGCTGCCATCCTGCCACACGCTGTATGACTTACATGAACTGAGATCACCAGTGAGTTACTCACGGTCAGGCAAATAGCTTGCCGTTGCTTTGTACGGGGCATGGCACAGCAAGTCCTTGTTGGGATCAGTGGATGCTAGTTTAATACAAGGAATAAGAGGTTCATTGACACGGAGAACGGGAGCGATGTTGCTGTTATGAAAGGTAGGCATAAGGAAGGATGGAACTTTTTGTTCACAACTGAAGCTGTATGATTTTCTGTAAATTGTTATATCGCTTAGCTTTGTTAGCCATCTCTGCTCCTGGAGGAAGTAAATGCTTTCAGCAGAAGCATTCTTGGTTATTTTAATGTACACCTCCTTTGCAAATGAATGGGAAGGGTTAGAGAATGAAGAAGCAGCATTACATCAGTGAGGGAAACGGTGTTATACGCAGAAACACCCACAGAGGACCAGAACTGTCTGTGCTTCTATGCTGTTTTGTTGCCATGCAGAGAATCTGCAATTGTATTAATGTCTGATTTTATTTGAGTGAAAGTAGGAATACTTTTGAACAAAGATCACAAGGATTTATTTTAAATTTCCATTTTTAAAGAATAGCTGTTGACATGTATTGAATTGTGTCCCTTTAGTTTTGTATATTGTATGCAAAACATAAAATACTGGGTTTCCTTGTAGAACATTATATTTAGCCTTTCTAGTGTTTTTATGCTCTCAGAAAATCAGCACAACAAAGTTTGAATTTTATAGGTGTTGAGTTAAAGTCGTTCTACAGATAATTTTTCCTTAATACACCTAATTTACAGAGCAAACAACTGATGAGATATCCTTGTTCAAAAATAGTTCAAAAAGGTTGTTTTGTTGGTTTTCTTTAAAGTAAAAGATATCCTGATGCTTTGGTAGCAGCTTTGCTGAAATTTAACTCAGAGCAGTCTTCTCAGGAAAACTCAATTTTAACCACATGCTCAGATTGAACTGTGAAGGGTTGAAGCAGTTTACTAGTCATAAAAAAAAGTAACTATGGAAACATGCTCAATCTTTTTTTTTTTTTTTTTTTTTTAATCAGAACTATTAAATATCAAAGTACCCAAATATGTAATTTTCTCTTCCTGAGAATCAGTGTCCATTTGTTTACAGGAAGGGTAAAGCGTTTTGAAACTTCCCTGAAAATATGCAAATACATTGCATAGGAAGACCTTAAAACTTGTGAAGCAATGAAGGTGCTCCTAGATAATGCCATATGAGGCCATTTGTGTAGTGACCACTTGGAGCAGTTGCTCCAAGGTGTAGTGGTCTGGCCACGACAGAGTTAACTTAATTCATAGCAGCCCACATGGTGCTGTGTTTTGGATTTGAGGCTAAAGCAGTGTTGGTAACACACCAATGGGCCACTGGTGAGCAGTGAGTGCTTGCATAGCGTCAAGGATTTGTCTTTTGCACACTCTGTCCCCAAGTGGGAAAGCTGAGGGTGCACCAGTGGTTGGGAGGGGACACAGCCAGGACAGCTGACACAAGTTGGCCAAAGGGATGTTCCACACCATGTAGCATCATGCTTAGAAATAAAAATTGAGGCAGAGGAAGAAGAGGGGATGGAGAGTGGCTTCCAAGGTCTGCCTGTGGCAGATAGTGAGACACTTCCTTTGGTTCTCTTGTTTTTTTCTTTTCCCTTTACCTATTAAACTGTCTTTGTCTGAACCCAAGAGTTGCCTCAGTTTTGTTCTTCCTATTTCCTCCCTCTGTCCTTCTGGAGTGGGGGAGTGGGCAAGCAGCTATGTGGGTGCTTGGCTGCTAGCCATGGTCAGCCTGCCACAGTCCTTTTTGGCACCTGACATGGAGCTTCAAGGGGTTCAAGATAATGACAGATTGATTGGAGTGTGCTAGACTGAGTTTACAACTGTTACAGCTATTTAGCTGTTACTTGGCAGGCTGGTACTTACTGTTGCTGGCTGCCATATTTGCTTCCTTACCTGCTCCTGCCCTTTCTTGCTGTACATTTAATTCCAGGGCTTGTTAATGGTTCCTTTCAGGTTTTGCTGTTTTCTGTGTTGTTTATCACTTTGTTTTGTCTTGCCTAGGAAGCCTATGATAAAAGCACTACCCTTGAGCCCAGCCTGGTATTTGGCCCCTGCATCGCTGCCCTCCCATTCTCTGGAGAATCACTGCATGGAGGCAGCAGCAGTTACACCTTCCTCCTCTCCTCTGGAAGCTGCTTGTGGGAAGAGTGAAGAGCGGCACCTCCCCCTTCTCCTCTGGGGTAGATATTTCCAGCCTTATTGCAATGACCACTCAGTTTCTTGAACATCCCGATACAATCAGAGCTCTTATATGGATGTGGCCTGTGAACCTGGTGTTACCTTCTCGTAAGGGTAGCCAGCTGGTAGGGGGAGTGATGGGGGAGTGACATGAGTTTCTACCCTGAGGCAGCAGATTCCTGGGTGGCAGGGGGTGTGGGAGAATTTGGGCAGTGTACTGGTCTGGCTGGGATGGAGTTAACTTTCTTCATAGTGGTGCTGTGTTTTGGATCTCTGGCTAAAACAGTGTTAGTAACTCATCAAAAACCTACAGGACTAGGTGTTCCCAGGCAGTCTCCTATCCAATTACTGCTCCAGGTCTACCTTTTCCAAAGGGTTGATCCAAAATCTATACATATTCAGGACTGTCTTTAAGCTGACTTCAGTATCACAGAATCACAGAATGGTAGGGGTGGTAAGGGACCTCAGGAGATCATCCAGTCCAACCCCCCTGCCAAAGCAGGTTCCCTGCACCAGGTTACACAGAAAAGCGTCCAGGTGGGTTTTGAACATTTCCAGAGATGGAGACTCCACAACCTCTCTGGGCAGCCTGTTCCAGTGCTCCAGCACCCTCACGGTAAAGAAGATTTTTCTTAAGTATGCTTCAGACTGTCTTGGTAGAGCCCTGGTTAGTGATGTTTCTCATTCAGCTTCTTGTACCATCTTTTAATTACAAGATTTAACCTAAAGTACTTTATTTTGTATTGTAACTCTGGTAGAGATAATAACGCTTTATCATCAGGTGTGCAATATTACCTCTTACTGGGGTAACTGATGCACTCAGGTGGGTCAGCAGTGCTGGAAAAGGTCTTTGTGCTTTGTTTTGCAGTTCATATTGTTCTTTTGCAGCCTTGTTAACTGAGAGGTAATAATGTCATGGTTAGTTCGCTACAGTTTATGCTTGGATGAAGTCCTGAAGCTGCACTGCTATAAACAAAATCCCACGGGTAACTGTATTTTGAATTTAGTAGCCATCTCAGACAGATATACTAACTCTGTAGGCCTGGAAGAGTAATTGGTAATCAGCAATTATTTTGCATCCTCAGTTAATTCACTGCCTTATACATTGTGCAGGACTTGTTTCTGCCTGTTTAATGGATGTTTCTTTTGTTTAAACAGTGGATTTTGCAAAACTAGCGTTGAGTCCATTTGGTGGTGATTCATTTAATTCACTTTTGAGCATGCTACCTTAGCTATATTATCTTCCTAAATTCCTCCAATGGTTAATGGAGCAAAGGGCTCTGCCAGGGCCCTATTCACATTATGTTATAGTAGCAGGCAGTAAAAACCAATAGCAGACCTGAAGAGCAAAAGAGTCAGTGCTGAGGACCTTAAGAAAGACATGGACCTTTTGGAGCGGGTCCAGAGGAGGGCCACAAAAATAACCAGAGGGATGGAACACTGCTGCTACGAAGAGAGGCTGAGAGAGTTGGGGTTGTTCAGCCTGGAGAAGAGAAGGCTCTGGGGAGACCTTATTGTGGCCTTTCAGTACTTAAAGGAACTGTAAGTACTATAAAGGTATGACAAGAAAGATGGGGACAAACTTTTTAGCAGGGCCTGCAGCAATAGGACAAAGGGTAAACGTTTTATACTAAAAGAGGGGAGATTTAGACTAGATATAAGGAAGACTTTTTTTACAATGAGGGTGGTGAAACAGGTTGCCCAAAGAGGTGGTAGAAGCCCCATTCCTGGAAACATCCAAGGTCAGGCTGAATGGGTTGAATATATCCCTGCTCACTGCAAGGGGGCTGGACTAGATGACCTTTAAAGGTCCCTTCCAACCCAAACCATTTTATGATTCTATGACTTGACACCCACACTATAAATGTTAGGGATTTTTTTCTTCAGAATAGTCCTAATCTGGGCCCGCAGACTGAATGCCCATTGCATCTGAAGTGCATTGGTTACACACCTGGACTCCATCTTCCAGTCTACTTGAGCTGAAAAAAAAAAAAAAAAAGAGGAAAAAAAAACCAAAAAAACCCCCCAAAAAACCAAAAAACTGTTCTCTTATGATCCAGACTAAAACACTGATAAAGATGCACCAGACAGGTTACGGTTCTGAATCTGCAATCTCCCTCTTCCTTTATTCCCCACAGCACAAGTCTGTGCAGACACAGCAGCAGCGAAGCTGGGTGCTGAGAATTGCACTGTGATTTCTGTGCGACACTACTGAGTGCAGAGCTGCCCTCCTGGTGGGACCACGCTTTGCAAGAGTTCTCTAAACAAGTTGAGTTTTTCAGTCTTTTATCAGATGGCCACACCGAACAAGCTCAGCCTGGTAAATTAAAATGTGTCTAGGTACTGAAGATGGATGTCTTCTTGGGTAACTTTAGATATCTTCAGTGTAGATGTCTATATGTCAGTCGGTCAGTTGCTCTCCCTTTATAAAGAAGACAAAGAAAGAGGCATTTCATCAGGCTTAGTTTAAATGTTTATATTAGAATTAAATGATTCATTACCTAACAGCTCCATTTTTTCTCCACTGACAGTAAGGGGACTCTGAGTAACCATTTAGAGGCATCCACACTGTAGATGTCCAAAGCTGCATGAGAAGCCCACGTCTCTTTTCCATATCTAGAAAGACAGATTTCAGAGATGGACTTGAGGATTCCTCTTGAGGGTTGGGGTTTTTTATGTCAGATTGAATGACTTTTCTTATTTTCTGATATTTTCATACACAGAGTGCTAATGACAACTTCATTCACAACTTTTAATCAGCTCCTGGTGTTTTCTCCCTGGCCCAAAATGTCTCACAAACATCAACCATCACTAGTTTTCACCCCTTGATCTCAGGACTGCATACAGAAATACTGATGTTGGAACAAGATTTAATTTATATCTTGGTGGATTGTTGACAGCATTGGTAGCCTGCAGTGCATTAACATACTGAATTATCATGCCCCTTAAAGGAATAATGAATACTGCTTACACCGACTTTCTGCCAAAAACATTCCTTGTAATGTAAATGAAAGCACACACCAAAGTGGGTAGATACATGTCCCACCAATTTGCCTGCTCAGACTGATGGTGCTGAAAAGGGCTGTTCCTATTCTATCTTTTTAGCTCTAACATGATGCTTACAATACTATGGATGCTTTATTTTTTCACTCTGGCATGCTGTCAGACCTCTCAAATATTTCACTGCTTAGGGGCAGCTATGAGTGATGTTAGAGGGTGACAAACTTCATAGAAATGTAATGCAAAAATTAATCATTATTTTTATCTGGAGCAGAACAGGGAGATGATCATTACATGCTAGAAACGGCAAACACCTGCATGAGGGTGAACTGCTTGTGTCAGAGTTTCAGTCAGCTCCCATAAAAAACATCCAGACCACTCAATATAATAACTCATGCATGGCCGGCAATTTTTATTTTATTTTCAACCTGATTCCTTTGAAGAATTCATTTAATAAGCATAAACATGTATTGTGGTTTTTTCCTCCTGTGTTCCTTGCAATGTTAACGTTATCTCCTGATCTTAACTTGTAACCTCCTACTACAAAGCAACACCACCACAAAGCGCACAAGCCAGGAAATGCCATCACTTTAATGTTCTTAAGAAAAAATAACTGGGTTTTGTCCTTTTTAATATCAGTTCCAAGAATAAAAACTGCTTCTGGTTTGTTAGCCATACATTTCTGCTGTAGGATGGGATTTCTTCTTAGGTTGTGACAATGATGAAGCAAGTATATTGTTTAGTTGTTCTTACCCTCTTGGTAAGGATACTCCTGTCCTCTGAATAAGCCGTGGTTACCCAGCAAGGAAACTGTTCCCTGCTTCCCATCCCTGGCCTGGATCAGTCCCTTCCTTTTTTGGCTGTCTTCAGCCTTACCTGCTGAGTCTGGATTTGGCTGTGCTCTTTTGCCTGTGTCCTGGTTGTGTTTTGCTTTGTATTGCAACCGGACTGATTTCCTCTCAAGAAACTGGCTGCAGCCTTGTGCTGTTTGAAAGGCCGGTCTGGGAAGAAACTGAGCAAAATCTTAGAGACTTAAGGCCTGGACTAGATTACTTCTCTGACCACCTAGACATACCATCTTAAGGTAGTATGCTCTTATTAATTTGTTCTGGGCTTACCTTGGCTGTGGCCTTTTACAGAGCCCTAGTACAAGACAACTCCAATAAACAGGGCTTTAGTTAAGGTGTTCAGGGTTGTAACCATAACTCAGCAAAAAAGAGAACTTCTACTGGCTTTAGTGAGCTTAATACACTGATCTGTAATGTTTAGCATGATCTATGTGAAGTCTTTTCTTCCCTGCAAATTAATTTCAGATTTCAATAGAAACCAATTTATGCACATATACAACATGACTTCTGAGTTTCCAGTTGGTTAATCATTTCCAATGACATTCACCAGAGGAAAATTATAGAGAACTTTATAAATTAGATTCACCTTCTATAGATACTACCTCAGGCTTGGCATTTAGCAATCTGGGGCATTACTGAACTAAAGAAGACAATTAAACTTCAGCATAGTCAGATATTCATTGAGACTGTCCAGTTCCTTTCAAAAATAAGCCAACAAGGTAACAAACCCCATTAAAACACCAGTCAGCTACAGGTGTTGGATACAAAACATTGTCATACCCATCTGACTTTGTACATTTGTCCAAATACATGTTGGTGTCCAAATATATTGGGACCCTTGTCTGAACGTGTGTTAATCCTACTGTAACTCCCAGATATTTCTGTCGTATTGCTGCCTTTCTGCATTTCTGAAGTCTACTTTTGTATGTTTAAGTATCCACTATTAATAGTTCTATATTGTCTGAAGTAAATTTCATTTTACAAATGTTATTTATTTTGCCCTCTTTGGCCATTTATCAAAGTAGTTTTGTAGTTTATTCATATTCTCTAAGGATGCATAATCCCTCCTAGCTTTGTATCACCTTAATATTAGCTAGGTAAGATTCTCTGCAGTTGTTAATTGACCTCTCTGGTATCCTATTCAAAACATCCTCCCAGGATAATGAAGTATTACAATTACCTCATATTTAATTTTTAATTTTAAAATTTTACAGTTATCACACTGATATACATGCAGCATTAGCTTCCATAAAGTGATGTCGTATCCATTTTGAAGTCCTTATAAAACCATGTCCTCATGAAAGAAAAAAAAAGCTTTTTTCAATAATCTGTGCTGTTTAAAATGTATATAAAATATATAACCAGAAGTCAAATGCCTATGTTTTTTCATCAGCTTTATGAAAGGCAGTATTTGATGTGATAGTGGTGTGCATTTCCATAGGTCTTCTATCATTCTTCAGAAATGGGTAGAGTAAGAACTACTCTGGCCTGTGTTATGCAGAAGTCAGACTCTGATCGAAACAGGTCCTCCTGGGTATAGCACTTACTTACTCATCTCCTGTTGTACTGGAATACTTTAGTGAACTCAAATGCCCAAAATTCACCATCTTCTCAAAAATCACTACGAATTACATCTGTCAGATGACTGAAATTATTTATTTTTTTAATTAAGATATGTCTTGTGATGATCTTTTCAAGCTCTCAAATACCACTCTAAGAAGCTTTGTAGGATGCTAGAGCCTCTTCATGAATCCTGACTGCCTCCAATTCACAACCAGAACCAGCAATAAGCTGCAACTGTGAAAGAGACATTGTTCATGGAAAAAATGCACACTCCTGCCAAACTGCAGATCTACCCCACCACATCTAAAACTTAAGAGTATTCTTGTCTCAAAAAGTCCAACTCGTGTCCTTCTGGGCCGCTGTGAGATGGTTGTGAATAACTGATGACAAAAATAGCAGATGACTCTTTCAGAGAAGGAACCCTTTGTTCCTCATTTCAGCTGCACAATAGTGCAGCCAGGTCTCAACAGGGACAAACTGGATGCCTCATCACTGTCTAACTAGTGATTCTTGCTGGATGTTGATCTACATCAGAGCTGTTCAATTTTCCTTTCCTGAGCAAACTCACTTAGAAACTAGCCACTGTCCAATGGTAAGCTAAAGGATGAAAACCAATTGCATGAGAGCTGAATCCAGCTAAAACTGAAGTTATTTGGATGGGTATTTGAAACATTTTGAAGGCTTGTGTCATTGGTGCCACTGCCTGTTTTTTGAAGTGCCATACCAACAATCAGTCAATTCAGTTTCTAATTTGAGAGTTCTTCTAGCTTACCTGCTGATAATAAGCTCCTTTATAGCAGTGAATAATGCCTTACAACATTTCTGGTCAGCTAGGAAAACCTCCACCACCCTGGCAATCCATCACCAGTCGGTTAGGCTTCAGCCAGCCTCATTTCTGTCACTTCTTGCGTAGATTGCAAACAATTATGGTATACCTAGTTATCAACCCTTAAGAAACTCCAAAAATACATCCCAGTACTTCAGGAAACTCCATCACACCACTTCAGCAGCATGGACTACTGGAAGCAAATCAAAGCAGTCTTCTGCTCCTGGCACTGCCTTCCCATAGCAATACCAAGCCAATTAATTTGACTCCGAGTCTAAGATTCAGATCCTTTAAAAATCCTCCTAAAGCTCTGTGATGAGATTTGGCTAATAGCTGTGCTCTTTGGGTAAAACTGAGCTTTCTATAGTAAGGTGCAGTTATTTGCACAAGAGACAGATCCTTCTTGCAAGAAGATCTTTAGTTTGTGGGATTAGTTGCCATGCAAACTAAATATCATCAAAACCTTCACCTGATTTTTGATACATGTACAAGGCATGCTGTTGAGGCTCTGCTCTCCCTAGTATAAACACAGTCAATGTGAGGGAGTATTGACAAAAGCTGTAGCAGAGTAGGGGAAGCAGAGCTGGTCTGTACTGGGACCAGTTGATGTTGGTCAATGGAAGTAGCTAGTCAGCAGGCAGTCAGGACAAACAAATTCCAGGCATCAGAATTTCTTAAGTCAGTTCCTTCAAACTATGCCAACAGCATGGGAGGAGATATTGTGGAAGCAGGAAACAAATCTGACTTTCCTCTGAGTAAGGCCAAAGAAGAGGGAACTCTCCAAAACTGCAAGACGTAAGCATGAGTCCTTTAAAATACTGTGTTCCTCCAACTGCAGCTCTAGCATCCAGCCCTACTGCCTGGCCTCTTATAACCTTTCTTGTACCTTCTTGATGGGGATTTTTTATTGCACATTAAAACACTATTCACAGGCAAGAATGGTTGCCTGAGGCAGACTGAGCCGTAGGACAGGCTTGTGGCTCACCTAGGTGAGCTACAACGGCAAATAAACTAGCCTGAAACAAGGCCTGACAACCAAGGTATGCCCAGTAATTGCCTGTCCTTGGTGCCAGTGTGTGCAGCTCATGCACTTGAAACGTACCGGAAGGAGGGTTATGAGTGAGAGTGATATAAATTACATCTAGGCATGATGCTGTGGCAACTTGAGTTAAAAAGATCTTTCAGTGTCTAGAGAGTGGACTGGGAAACAAGAATATATAGATGATATCATCTCTACACTGATGATCCTGACATCCACTTAAAACGTTGGTTACCTGCACTTGAAGAGGATGTTAAAACATTGAAGCAGCAGCAGAAAAAAAGGCAGAATAATGAGTGAGGGAACGGGGTAGGTAATTTATGGTGAGAGGCTGAAGAAGCTCAACCTGTTTGGTTTACTAAGAAGAGGATGGAGATGGCTTGATGATAGTGCACATCTTTAGGAGCAGTCAATATACTGGACACCACAGAACTGCCTTTGAGGAAAAAAGCAGAAATCCATGAGTGTGAACTGAAGCCTGACAATTCTGGTTAGAAATGAAGAACACATTTTTAATCATGAGGGTGACAGCAGGCACTGGAAGAATGTGCTAAGCCTTCAGCTCATCAGGTCTTTACTCCAGGCAGGGTTTCTGTCCAAATGGCATGCTCTAGCCAAACACAAGGTACACTGCCGCTGCCCCTGCCAAACCTGTCCTTGAATCTCATGTCAGTTTTATCCCCAAACTCTCAGGGGTTTTGGGAGCAGCTGAAACTGCCTGAGTACCACACTATTGCCCCCTCCATTCCTGTCTCCTCTGGCACCCGTATATTCCTTGAGGTCCCCCTCACTGCAACCCTTCCCATGTCTAGTGGCCCCCCCGTGTGTGCACCCTGCCGGTAACGCGGCTGCTCCGTCACCGAATCAGCAGCGCCTTCACCGACCGCTGCCCTGTGTCCGCTGCCACCCCCGCTCTTCTCGGTAAACGTCCGCACCCGCCTGCCTTTCTCCTGACCCTCTGGGGGACACCGAGGTCTCCTCCAAGAGGAGAAAGCCCCTCGGGGCGGAGGGGAGATTTCCGCCATCTCCCCGCGGAGCACGGGTTTCCCCAGGGCCGCCCCAGC
>NW_010327000.1:0-1692 GCF_000700745.2 Antrostomus carolinensis | reverse complement strand
CAAGAGGTGGTGAGTTGGGGTGTGGCCAAGAAGGGGCGTGACCATTTGGGGGCAGGATGTGGGCGTGGCCTTCGAGGGCGTGTCCAGGGGCGTGGCCAGATGGTCCACCAAGAGTTGTGACCAACAGGACACGGCCAACAGCTGATGGCCAATGAGTCATGACCACGTTGACCATTGACCAAGAGGTGTTGAGCTGGGGCGTGGCCAAGGAAGGGCGTGGTCAAGAAGGGGCGTGGCCATTTCCAGGGCAAAAAGTGGGCGTGGCCTTTGAGGGCATGTCTAGGGGCGTGGCCAGGGGGTCCACCAAAGGTTGGGACCGCCAACTCATGACCACGTTGACCGTTGACCAAGAGTTGATGGTTCAAGATGGGGGAGGGGGGGGGTGTGTGTCCAGATGGGCGTGGCCAAAAAAATATGAACCAATCGAGGAGAAGTGGGCGTGGTCCTACCAGAGTGGAGACCAATCCGGATGCGGACGGGGACCTCGGGCATGTGGCGCATCTTGAAGGTCCCGACGGAGCTGAGGATGTCCAGGGACATGTTGGCGATCTCCCCGGCGTGGCGGTTCCCGTTGCGCTTGGGGAGCCCCGAGGCCACCATGTAGGCGTCACCGATGGTCTCCACCTTGGAGGAGATGGACCAGGGGGTGGTCATGGCCACCAAGGTGACCACCAAGGATGCATCCCCACCCCGTTCTCAGTGTTGAGGGTGGTTGTATCTCCTGGAGATGGAGGTGACCATTGGATGGTCACGTTCTTTGGAGGTCACCAGTGTCATGTCACCTTGGGGGTGGACTTTGGAGACCCAACAACACCTTCATTTGGTGGCCATGGACCTCTATCTGCAGGTTGAGGTGGCCAAAGTGTGGCCACGTCCCAGGAGACCATGGTCATCGGAGCCACAGTCATCTCACAGGTGTCACCAAGGATCTTGGAGGACCTTGGGGACCCACCACCTCCTTCATTTGGTGGCCATGGACCTCTATCTGCAGGTTGAGGTGGCCAAAGCACATCAACCTGTGGTAGGACAGTGGCCACCAGAGCTATGAGGTGGCCACAACCCCTTGGAGATGTCACTAAAGACCACAGGGCCACCAAAACACCTTCATTTGGTGGCCACAACCCCTTGGAGATGTCGCTAAAGACCACGGGGCCAACCAAACACCTTCATTTGGTGGCCACAACCCCTTGGAGATGTCACTAAGGACCAAACACCTTCATTTGGTGGCCACAACCCATGGACCCAGAGGACCACGACCACCTGAGGTGGCCCTGTCACCTTGTAGACGTCGTGAGAGCCGATGATGGCGTCGAAGAGGGTGTAGAGGTCGTTGAGAAGATCGACCACCTCGATGGGTTCGCTCATGGCCGAGATGGTGGTGAAGCCCACGATGTCGCTGAAGTAGAGGGTCACCTCCTCGAAGTACTCGGGCTCCACGGGGGTTCCCATCTTCAGAGCTTCGGCCACCGACCTGCCGTGACACGAGGAGGAGACACCAGGACTCAGCAGGGACCACCCGTGTCCTCACCAGCCCTCCATCATCATCAGGTTTGGGGTCTCCAAGGTTCCCCAGATCTTCTCTCCACCCTGAGGGAGACCCAAGTGTCCTCTGTGGTTCCTCAGCCACCAGTTTGTTGTGGCCTTGGTGACCAGAGGGACACGGGTGGGGTCAATGGGGACATGGTCAACCCC
>NW_010326999.1:920-1162 GCF_000700745.2 Antrostomus carolinensis | reverse complement strand
AGAACCCCTATGGGACCATGGGGGTCCCATCCCCTCCCACTCTGGGCCAGAAGAACCCCTCTGAGACCACGAGGGTCTCAACTTGGACCATGGGGGTCTCATCCTGGACTATGGGAGAACCCCTATGGGACCATGGGGGTCCCATCCCCTCCCACTCTGGGCCAGAAGAACCCCTCTGAGACCACGAGGGTCTCAACTTGGACCATGGGGGTCTCATCCTGGACTATGGGGGTCCCATCCTG
>NW_010326999.1:0-872 GCF_000700745.2 Antrostomus carolinensis | reverse complement strand
CAGAAGAACCCCTCTGAGACCATGGGGGTCTCATCCTGGACCAGGAGAACATCCCTGTGGCCATGGGGGTCTCATCCTGGGCCATGGGGGTCCCATTCTGGACCATGGGGGTTCCATCCCACCTATCCTGGATCATGGGGGTCTCATTCTGGGCCATGAGGGTCTCATCCCCTCCCATCCTGAGCCAGGAGAACATCTCTGGGACCATCAAGGTCCCATCCTGGACAATGAGGGTCTCATCCCCTCCTGTTCTGGGCCATGGGGGTCCCATCCTGGACCATGAGAACCCCTCTGAGACCATGGGGGTCCCATCCCCTCCCATCCTGAGCCAGGAGAGCATCTCTGGGGCCATGGGGGTCTCATCCTGGACCATGAGGGTCCCATCCTGGACCATGGGGGTCCCATGGGGGTCTCAACCTGGACCATGAGGGTCCCATCCTGGACCATGGGGGTCCCATGGGGGTCTCAACCTGGACCATGAGGGTCCCATCCTGGACCATGGGGGTCCCATGGGGGTCTCAACCTGGACCATGAGGGTCCCATCCTGGACCATGGGGGTCCCATGGGGGTCTCAACCTGGACCATGAGGGTCCCATCCTGGACCATGGGGGTCCCATGGGGGTCTCAACCTGGACCATGAGGGTCCCCCCTGGGTGTCCCCTCCTGGACCATGGGGGTCCCATGGGGGTCTCAACCTGGACCATGAGGGTCCCATGGGGGTCTCATCCTGGACCATGAGGGTCCCATGGGGGTCTCATCCTGGACCATGATGGTCCCATCCCACCCCTCCCCCAGAATTAGGGGGACTCCCCTTTTCTATCTCATCCCAAACACCAGGAGGTTTCACCCCATGTGTGTGTGTCCCCCCCACC
>NW_010326998.1:38339-41830 GCF_000700745.2 Antrostomus carolinensis | reverse complement strand
TAAATAGGGAGATGGCAGCAACAAAAAGCCCGCCCTTCCTGAGCCCCGCACAGCCACACGGACCGGTGCCCCCGCGCGGGTAACCCCGGCCAGGAGCTGAGGCGTTTAAAGGGGAGCGGGACCCTCTCGGGGAAAAAGAAAGGACCCGCTGAAGCATCTAATGACTTGAACCTGGACGCACCTACAGCAAACAGGCATAAACGAAGCGTGGAAAAGTGTCTGAGAGCACACCACTCATCAGCGACAAAACTGAGGTTAGGACTGTGGCTTTGCACTCCCAGACAGAGAAAACCCTTTTTGTCTTTACATAGGCTTTTACTTTTGGTTCCTTATCTCACTGCCCAGTCCTGCCACAGGAAAGCTGAAAGAAAAACTATCATTGTCTCCACCAGACTTGACCACAAAGGTGACCAGCGGGCTTCAGTGTAGCTGTAGCCGCGGGACTATACACATGGTGGTCTAGGCACACACAAAATTACTTCAAGTAGTAGGTATACAGCTTCTGTAACATCACTGTTTTGTCTGCCCTGTCTCACTTTATTTTAGATGGCTTCAGTTCTCTCCTCTGTATCATCACACTCTCCAGCTGGCTACTGAATTCTGAGACACACATGACATACTCCAGAGTTTTATCATCCTGCCTTTAGGTTTCTGCCATCTTGCTCCTTTCCCCCCACTGACTCTACTTGCCCTTCCTGAAAAAAATTAACAGCTCCTCATGTCTGTGCTGACATTTCTGAGCTGAAGAAAATTCTAAGTTAAACACGCAACCCAGATGCTGTGAAAAACCCTATACCGATTTAAACAGAACAAACCATTTCTGTATATGGAGAGAATTTCCATCTAGGATATTTCTGGGTAGTTTCAGGGAATGCTTTGGCAGGAGGGCTGAGGAGCCTTGCAGGTGAACCTGCCACTGGATGTTTCTGTTTTATTGCTGAGACAACACCCTAAGTGTCCATAAATATTCTGATTCATTTCTGTGGTTGCTTCTTGGGGAAAGAGAAAAGAGGTGGTAGCTGGAGGCTGCTCCATGGACATCTAGTCCTTCAAATAGTCTGAAAAAAAAAGGGTGGGCTCTAGCATCACTGTCAGATTTGCCTGCCCACATCTCTTCCTTCACTGTGGTTAGTACAGTGCTCACTGTCTGTGCCTGTCTGAGCCCTCAGCTCCCCATTGATTCCAGCCGTATGCATAATCATGGATCATCATGCATAATCATCAGGATCCTACTCTGAGTCTCTGACATGAGCTACCTGTCAAAACCCAGGGCTTTGCTGTGATTTCAGTTCAGAGGGAAAAATGACCATGGGACTTTCACACCTCTAATACAGCCTTCTTTGCTTACAAGTAATCATTTTCTGAGCAGAATAAAACATTTCTTTGCTCAAATCAGCAAGACCCCTTTCAGCCAGTGCCAAAAACATAACGGGCTAATATCTCCCTTCTTTCTTCTGACTACCTCTCTGCCTTGTTCTCATGGCCGGATTTCACCCCTCTTCAGCTGACCTAGAACCCCTCTAGAACTTCCCCTGGGAGCTCATCTTGCAGCCCTATCTTACTAACACCCGAGGTGACTCCTGCACATATACATATGCCTCTTTTCAGTTACAATTGCCAAATCATCCAGATCACTGTATTCTGAAGGGGCTTGCATAAGCCAGTCTTAAATGGAGATATGAGTATGTGGCCTCAGAATGACCTCAGAAACATAAACTTTGAAATCTGTTGATTAAAAGCTCTTTATATATCATTTTAATAGCTGACAATACACAGATAACCCTTTGCTTTATCGGTCATAATTTTAAGGCAAAGTTATTTTTAATCAGAAAATTGGTGTCATTATTCTGCACCTGAAGGTGACCACTCTTTTTGCAGCATGTTTCAATATTCCAGTCAGTTTAGAAGTATATTCAATATTTATCCCTGTTTCAAATACATTGAAGTAGTTCTTTCCCAGCCAGTACTGAGGCTCACAGGTGCTGGTGCTCGGCATTGCTTATGTACAAAGACAGGAAAGGAACTGATCTTTGCAAAGTGAACCTAGCAATGGTAATAATCTGATGAGGCATAAGAGGTTAATTCCTGCTGAACAATTAGTGTAATTGATTTTTGTGTCAGAGTAAAATGCTGTTAGGATGACAGATCTCTAAGCATATCTGCAAATGAATGACATCTCTGAAATGTTTGGGAGGATGACCAATTAAAAGCCTTCAACTGAATTCAAATTGTAGCAGCAATTATGTAAATCTAGCCAAGACAGGACTATGGAATGAGGATGCCTGCATCTTTTGCTTTGGAGGGACATATTACCAGGATTTGTTCTTCTGTCCCCTAAAACTGTTCTATCACAAAAGGGAGCCCAACAGAACTTTTAAAACAGTGATTTCATATGTGGTCTCATATCCTGAAGCAACTTATTCCAAGATAGTGCTAGAACTTGGCCAAAAAATGTAAAGGGCTGAAAGTCAGTCTGTTTCCTCAAAAGCCCTCAAGCCCAGCCTGCACACTCTTTGGAATATACTAGAATTAGTAATAACTGAACAAAAACACGTACACAAATCCCCAGAAGTTAACAAATTTCTATTTCTACTCCAAAAAGAAAAAGAGAAAACCGTCAGACTGCACATAGCTAGTTCAAGACCTTGAGCAACCAGCAGAGTGGCCGCTCTAAAATGAAGGACTTAATAATTTACATTTTGTTTGTTTATTTAGCATCAAGAAGCCAGGTGCAAAATAAAAGGTTCCTTAACTTTAGGAATAAAATTACTGTTCTCAGTAATTCCAATGAAGTTCCTCCTTCTGTCTTAGAACAAGTATATTAAATGCATTTTCACACAGCAGAACACCCTTTGCCCACAGCCTCACTTCTCCCCATGGCCACAAACTTCCAGTAGCCTCTTCATATCAGATTAAGAGATTGTTAGTACCTACTTCCTCACAGATCAGAATAAACTGTGTGACACTTTCCAATGTAGATATGTTTTAATATATGAAAATTCATAAAGTTTTCTGGAAAAACTGTGTTTTCTATCCATTTTAAACTGCTTAAAATAGACAGTGTTTTATACTGTCTTAGGCTTTCACACAGATACAAACACACACACAAAGCAAAGATTAAAAATTAAAATGGGCAATATTTAGACATTCGTTGAGACATTAGCAATTTAAAGAGTTGCTTTAAGTAATGGGACACACAAGTGTGATAGTTTCACTGGGCTAGCCCTTGGCTAGCAGCCAACACAACCATGCACCCACTTCCCCCCCACCCCCAGGGGATAGGGGAGAGGATTGTGGGAGCAAGGAAAAGGAGGCTTGTAGGTTGAGGTAAGAACAGTTTAATAATAGAGAGAAAACTTAAAATAATACTAATATTAAAATAGTAAAGATAATGATAACAGTAACAAAATATGCAAGTGAATGACACCCAATGTTATAGCTCACCCCCCTCCTGACCGAGCCCAGCCCGTTCCCAGATAACGATCCCGGAG
>NW_010326998.1:710-38047 GCF_000700745.2 Antrostomus carolinensis | reverse complement strand
CCGCTCTTCTAATTACTAAAAAGAAAACCAGCTCTATTTCAGCTAAAAACCAGGACAATAAGATACAGCTGATCAGGACAATGTTCCAACAGGTACTGCAAAAAATTATATAGAGAAGCAGCACGCTGTTTAAATTCAGCTGTTTAGCACAGAAATGCCATTTAAAGTTTCCAAGCACTACATTCATGCTGCAAATATGGCTCAAGTTACAAACTCATAACAAAACCTTGGAGGCTTCCTTGAAGGATGTTCACAGCAATCTTTCCAACTGGGGGGGGTGTCTCAAAAGCAGCTTTACTAGTTTACAGTGGGTAATAGCCCACTATTTTTATTTACCTTTCATAGTTTATTTATGCATCTGCAGTCAACAGGAGCATGTATTGCATTTCTAAACCACTTTGAGTGAGTTTGGGAATGTGTATTTGTTGGCACCAATGTCTCTGTGCCATACTGCTGGCCACCTGGAGGAGTTCCTCCACCAAAACAGGAAAAGCTGCAGCAAAACCTCTGAATTTTAAAGGACTGCTGAAGAATTGAAAGCAACCAGCCAAATTTTTTATCTCATTTAGTCTGCTGTAATTCTGGAGTAGTGCCAGGCTTATACACAGGGAGCTGCGGTCTGACTCTGTGCCAGTCCATTTAATGGACCGGATAGTACAGGTGCCAGTAACGCGATCCACTGAGGCTGACTTTTGTTATCCAAATCTGAACCAGGTTGTTCCTGAGCACAGCTATGGCTGACCCGTGTAAAAGCAGCGGCGCCAGTCCCATTTCTGTAGGTCTGTACCATTAGGTGACTAATGACATGCCTAGCAGAAGAGCCAAGAACTGCCCGGGTGTTGCATGACTGCTCCCTGCACTGCTGGGGAAGGTGGGGGACCATGGGCATGGGGGAAGTGGCAGTGTGAGGCACAGCCCTGTGCTACCATTATTCGAATGTGTCTTCTACCTGCTGGTCCCAGCAGCTGTGGGGACTTCCATTTTCTTGTGCTGCTAGTTATGCCAGCTTCTCTAATAATTTCACCTAAGAAGTGACAGTAACAGAGCAGCAGTCTTCACTACAAAAGCTATGCTGGACCAGTCTAATCAGTCCTGACTCCTGCATGGGGCTGTATTAGTCTGAAGAGACCAGTCTGGCCACACTCAATTACCAAATGATGTACCCTGAATTCAAATCAGTAGCAGAGCTCTGTGTAAGAGTGCTTAAAATACATCAGTACAGTAGGTGTCCCCAGGTTATATCACTTCACAGCCTTACAAATTTTTTATCTTGGCAGACAAGCAAATTTTGTCACTCAGGAAGACATGCAATGGTAGTTAGCTTGGCTGTCATGAAAAGATATGTGGACAAGTAGCTCTAGCTGAAAGAGAGGTTTACAAGCCTTGGAAGGGTTTGTGCTGGGCTCCAATTAAAGTCAAGACCTGAAGCAGAACTGCTCTATGAGGACTGGTCAGAAGGAAAGGAGGAAGCAGGGAATCGCCTGAGTCACTGTATGTCTCCATGCTTCATTTGTCTCCATTGTTCACTTTGGTTTGGCTTCCTGCTCTAAATTTAAAGAAAGCATGCCAAAGTGTACGTGCTGGTTTTCTCTGAAACAAGATACACTGCATTACACTTCAACTGGCATTTCAGAAACAGCCACTTCACGCCTATTCATGCGGCCAGGTTTGGGCTATAGAGTCATATTATAATTTATTTAGCAAATTAACTTTTCAAACCTTCAAGTGGTCAGAATTTTCTGTTCAGGGTATTGGCCAGTATGGAGCTGTATGGATCTTTTCTCCCCAGCATCTGGAAATACTCTGGGGGACTGCAGACTTCCAGTAGCCAGGACTCATTTCCATGCTCTGTGAAATCTGGGCACGGCCTGACCACATCGTTGTGCCTGATTCAACAATGAACACGCCATCAGAAGTCTGTGCCAGCTTTATGTCAGCTGTGAGGGGACAGACAATACCTGACCCTCCACGCATTGAGAGCGCTAATCTGACATAGAAAGTCAGCTACTACAATGCTAACCCATCACACTCTTGACAGGGAATTTGCATTGCCAGTGTGAGCTTCTGCAACACCAGCACCTCCCTTCTCATGGCTGCAAGCTGTGCTCCAGTCCTGGCAGCCCAGGAGTTATTTGCTGTCTTATCAAACCACTGTCCCGAGAACTCCAGAAATTACTGTCAGAACTAAACTCACTTACTTACTGATAATCTTCAGACAGCTTCCAAGGTAATTATGTTCTGTCAGAAGAACATTCTCCTGGACATCTCAGCTTTTCCTTCAAAGCTCTTCTAACATCATTGTCACAATGTCATCTGTTAGTCACCAGGTAACACTTTGTGTTCACACATGAATAAAGCCAATGCTATTTACTATTTGGTTTAAAGACCCCACATAGATGTAAATTATTATTTGCCTAGGAGCTAGATGACAGGTAGCTTGCTGGAAATAGATTTTTATATTGTTATTACAGAGTTTTAAATATCCTTCTTATAAATTTTGCTGTACTTACTTCACAGCTATGCAGGGAGAGCTAGGCAGGTTTGTTTTGTTTTTTTTCACCAAAAACATGTGTCTGGGTTGACTGAAACTATTGCTGAATTCATGCTGAATTTATCAAGTTCGCATTTTAATTTCCCCAGATCATTAAATGTATTATTCTGACATTTTCAAACCAAATCATCCATTTTTTATTTTGTAATGACATTGCAAGAGTAAGATTATTTCATTTTTTAAGTGATTTGGAAGCAAAATATAAATCAAAGGATTGTGTAAAATCAGACCCATCACAATTGTATGATACAAGTTATATATTTAAAGTTCTAGGTAGTCATTAAAGGTTCCTTTAGCTATACTGACATTGTCAAGGCTCTCAAGATTATAGGTCACGTTATTATTGCACTTACATCAGTTAAGTGGAAAAGGTACCAGAAGACTGAACTGATAGCTCAGTGGGCCACACTCCCTGCTGGTGTAACTCTAGCACTGCTGATGCTTTGGGGTGAACATAGCAACGTGCTGCATCCTGTAAATACAGTCATAACTCCGCAAAAGGAAGCTGACACATCATCCTATCTCCTCCCTCTGTTACAGAGCATAGCTATTACGGGCTCTGACACAGTAAATTAGTTAGGTAGGGCTTTAAGCATTTGCTGAATTGGAAATATAACACTGTTTCTCTGGGGTTGTGGAGAGGGAAAAATAGAGAACAACACTTCAAGGTTTCCAAGCTTTGTTTCCGCCCTAGTGTGCATTCCCTCTTTTGCAAGTTCATGCTGGATAACTGGTCAACATAAAAGGATTTTATGTTTCTTCATCCCAATTATGAAAAAGGATTGCTTTTATTCCTCTCATGAAAACAAAAAGCACCAACATACTTTGTCTGCCAGATCATGTGTACAGGTACCATATTATTATATAAAACAGTTAAATACCATGATTTAAATGTTACATTTAATCTTTGGCCACTGTCATAATTTTACCCTTCCTAGTGGGCTACTCTTATTCAAATTAGTGGCTGCAGCCCATTTGTATTCTCCAGAGCCTTTGTCTCCCTCTTGACATCCAAAGCTGCCCTCCACCCTGCTGGGTCAGCTGGTCAGCCCAAGCTAATAGCTGCTTTGTGTCCAGGCACAGCAACACGGACAAACCAGCAAAATCTATCCAGGGATTTATCATTCCTTGAATTTGTTCTCATCCAGCGCCTTTCGGGATTAGTAGTGGCTTGTTTAGCAACTGTCTTTTTGATTAAAAGTGTAAAGATTTACAAACATCAGTCCAAGCATCCAGCAGAGGAGACAAGGGCATTTGTTCACTCACATATCATTCTTGCCTTATACAGAAATAGGAAGGCTGCACAAATAATGTAATATAAATGTAGAGTAAGAAATAAGCATGTTGGTTTGTGCAGTAGACCAGTAAGCCTCCTCATCTTGAGGGAGATATGTAGAGGAATTCAAGTGAATTTGTCCTGAGCTGTACTAGTAAAGGAGGGAATAACCTCAACCATCTCTCCTGTACGCACTGAACATGACAGGTGTGATTTGCAGAGCATCAGAGCTGACCTCACTGTTCTTTTGTTTGCAGTAAGGGAAATAATTTGCATGGAATTTAGTGTAATCAGTATAATTAATGTTGGACACGCCTGAAAAATCCATGCAGTAGCTACTACCTCACTGTTTGATGTATAAACCGAATACCGAGCAACCAAATGAATACAGAAGGTCCTCAGCCAGAAAAGCTGGATTGACAGTTTGTCACTAGACTATAAAAATTCACAGCAAATAAGCTGGTATACTCATACTGATGCTGCATGGCATCTCAACACTAATCACATATCTCCAGAGGCTCAAGGGAAAATAGCATAATGCTGTTCAGGGGATATTCACCAGAAGGACAAGGCAAATTTGGAAAAGTTTTTCAAGGATTTTACAGGGCTCCAAACAAACCACTAAAATTTTTTTATGCCTACTTCACTAAGAATTAATTTATCAAAACCATATTTGCAATGCTGGCTTTTTATACACTTGAAACATCAATTTATAAAAAAGATACAGAGAACATCAACCAACATGAATGATTTTTCCTGGATTTTTGTTACTAAAAGTTTTCTTATTTGTAAGAAATACTGTATTTTCTGAAGTAATACTTAGCCTTGAAAACATTCAGTTGGCTCAATTGCTTGGTGATTATTTTGTGGGGGTTTTTATGTTGTTTTAGTTTGTGGTTTCAGGTTGGTTTTTTTGTGTGCGTGTGTGTTTGGTTGGTTGTTTTTTTTCCCCCATTGCATTTCACATCAAGAGAAAGAAAGAGATGCTGGCAAATTTGCCTTCATTGCTTACTTCTGTCTTGTGTAGGGGAGAACACTGGTGTGATCAATGCTCCTCCTGCTCTGTAAAGTGAGGCTGATTGTAAAGCGGGTGCATCCCAGACAGACATCCTCATGGAATGGCACAGAAAACAGCAAAACTCTTAAGTCAGCTTAGTGAACCCCACAAGAAGTACTTGCAAAGACATACAGCTCTAAATTTATAATCTGCATACCATGATCTAACGCTATAAGTATTCTACCAAACAGGATTAAAAGTGGTTATCAGAAATACATTTTTAGCATAACTATTATATATGTAGAGTTGAGGGGGTTTTTTTTGTTTTGTTTTTTGTTTTTTTTTTTTTTAGGAAAGATTCCAAACCTGGAAGGCCTTTATCTCTTTTGACCTAGAAGCTACAGTTTCCAAAAGCATATAGTGTTGAGATAAGAAAAAAGCACTAGGTATTAGTGGCTTTGTGGTTTTGTGTCGTCTGTGCATAATCTTTCTCTGAAATCAGTGACAGTTTCATCTCTTATTTCAAAGGAAAACAATCAGACTGATAGAAAGGCAGATGGTTCAGCTTACTTTCTGTCTGATTGTCACAATGTTGGTGTTATTTTGATTTAACTAGTGGACATGTGAACTTCATACAAATCAGATACAAAACAAAGGCAAAGGCTATTTTAACTGATTAGAGGTACCATCAAAAGAAGTTCTATAAAAGTCACCTGAACAAATCAAGTGTGTCAATTAATAACTTTCTGGAAACAGAAGTTTGGCAGGGGGGCATCCTTTCAGCAGGCACAGAGCAGATGTACTAATTCATTCATTTCCTAGTTAACAGCAGATACTGTTGAAGTTGGTGATCTTCATTCCACAGTAACCAAACTCAGGTTTCAAACTCCATGCTGATCAGCACTGCTGCAAAACACTTCCTGTGCTACTGCTGCCTCCCTACACTCTGGCTTTTGTTACAGTGCTGAGGAAGCCTCTCCTTCTGCACAATGAAGTGGGCCAGGCTATAATTTGGGAACTTTACAAACATAAATTGTATGTTGGAAACCACCTTTTGTTCGCTAACCCACTTCATAAAAGACCAGAATAAATACAGCTGCAAAAGCTCAGGAGCTTCCCTGGTGGATGAGGTCTGTATCAAGACAGCTAAATTAAATAGGAGAACTCTGAACCAAGCAAATGAGGATAGCTGAATAATATAAATTAACATTGGCAGGCTCTTTAAAGGAAAAAAAACAACAAAACCCACCAACAACAAAACTGCAAATAAGATTTTTTACCAAAGTTTCAGTCAAAACAATGACTTTTTCTTGGAAAGGATAGTCCATGGGAGAAAAAAAATCACAACGTTAAATGTAATCTTTTAACTAATGTGCTTATCACTCTCATTATTTGCTACTGTTTATCAATAAAAGAGGTTTTCATTTACTAAAACCCCAAGTAATTAAACCTCAGGAAGAAAATGCTGCTTCTAGAAATAAGAACTCATCACAGAAACAAACAAATGAAACAGTGCAAACCACAATGCACTCACTTCTAACTATGTATTTAGGATATCAACAGAGGATGAAGATCCAGCTGGCTGGGGCCCAGAGTGTTAGTGGGGGGGAGTAGGAAAGGGAGTTAAAGGGACACAGTTTAAAGTAAGGAAAATATTCTTTCTTTATCCTGTTGCAGCTTCCAGTGGATTTAATCACCAAGTACAACATATTTTTGTTCTGCCCTCGGGGGCAGACAGGGGATGGAGAGAAACACTCTGACATGATTCCAGCTGAAACTGAATCACTTGGATGAGGCTTGTGCTCTTCCAGTCACACTACAAGTTCAGGTTCTTCAGTCTGTTTCTTTGGAGCTCAGTTGCTGCTGCTCATGAAATCATAGAATCATAGACTCACAGAATGTACTAGGTTGGAAGGGACCTTCAAAGTCCAACCCCCCTCCAGTGAGAAGGGACATCTTTACTAGAGCAGGTTGCTCAGAGCCCCATCAAGCCTGACCTTCAATATCTCCAGGGATGGGGCCTCCGCTACCTCTCTGGGCAACCCGTTCCAATGATCAACAACCCTTATATTGAAGAGCTTTTTCGTAATATCCAACCTCAATCTATCCTTTTCTAGTTTCAAACCATTACCCCTCATCCTATTGCTACATGCCCTTGTGAACAGTTCTTCCCTAGCTTTCTTATAGGCACCTTTCAGGTACTGGAAGACTGCTATAAGGTCCCCCTGGAGCCTTCTCTTTTCTTCTCCAGGCTGAACAACCCCAACTCTCTCAGCCTGTCTCCATAGGAGATGTGCTCCAGCCCTTTGATCATTTTTGTGGCCCTCCTCTGGACCTGCTCCAACAGGTACACGTCCTTCTTGTGTTATATTTTTCAAGTCTTCCAGAGCACAGCTTTGCGGGGACGGGACACAGGACAGGAACAGAAGAGGGACAGTTCTACTATTTGTATGAAAATGTTGTGTAGTTTCTAGTTTGAATTTCCACTGTAAGGCAAAATAAACACTCCCTGGCATGTTATTTAGGTCATATGTTGTGCCTTCTGCTACATGGGTGTTTAGATCCTATTTGAAGTCAGTCAGCAGGTAAAGTCACAATACAACAGCTATAATCCTCTGCTTGTTGCAACATATATGTATGTTTTTACTCATGCCATAATAGCATGTTTGATATATTTACTTCACTACAGTAATATTTTATGTCAGTCTGAAAGCAGAGGGTCCAAACAAATTCCCGGGATTAAAACTTCAACACACATCTTCTAATGCTCTAAATTTAGTTTATTGTGCTGAATAGTGTTTTACTGAATCTATTATGCAATACAGAACAAACCCAGGGATTAAGAACCATAACACTGAGCACTAAACAAAGTGTAAGACTTTGCAAGGATGGGCTGAGTTAATAACAGTGTGGATAGTCACCATGTGAGAGAACACCACGTGTCAAATTGTCAACTTCTTTTAACCACAGTTGACAGTAGCAATTTTCTCCTTTATTTCCCTCCCCCCTTCCACTTATCAAGAACTGTAAAAAGACCCAGTAGTCAATGCTTTGCAGGTGTTCTTCTGTAAGAAGATAATATTAATTAGGTATTCAAATCCCTAATTGGTGTTTATTTCTTTTACTTCCTGCATCCAGTTTTTTTGTACTTTCCTTTTGGAGACTTTTTACTACTTTCTAAGCCATTTTTCTTTCTCACTTAACCGCCTCTCTTCTGTCCTTTCCTGTTATGTGGTCATTTTTTCACTCTCTTATTATTCAAACTCAATGTTCACTAAATTTAAGCTGTAAAAACGTCTGTTTTTACTGCAGTATTATTTGAGATGGTTGACGGGTTTATTTATTAGTGCACTGACAGAATTATTATGTTCTGTTTGATTTCATGTTGATTTGATTACAAAATCAGTCTAGGAACTGAGGAAAACCAGCAAAGAGTAAATAGACAGAGGCTCTTTCAAATAGGAATTAGGAAGGTACTAAAATATGTTTTAAAAGTTACCCACAAATATTGAAGACATATTCAGTGTGTTTACCACAAAATTCTCAGTATGTGTAGTCATCTAGTAAAACTTAGCACAGAGTGAGGAAAACATAAGCATGACCAAGGATTTTACCATTACCAATTGGATTTGGAATGACACTGCAAGATTTTTAACTTTAAGGATGGACAAAGGTACAGCCACAAGGAGTGCATATTGTCAAGGAGATAAATGGATTTGTGGGGGTTTTTTTTAAAAAAACCCCAACAATCAAACAAAACAACAAACCCTTGTTTCTTACTCTTCATCTACCTCAATCCTCGCTGTTTAATCTGCAAAAGGCTCAGGTGACAGAGAAAAAGAGTGACTGAAAGAACCATCAGAAAGTCTATCAGCAGAACAACTCTGTTGTAACCAACTTCAGAGGAGCAGAAGGGCAGTGCTAGCAGAAAAAGCCTGAGCTCCAATGGCACCTCTGACTGACTTGGGGATCAGGTGAAGCAGCTATGAAAGGAACTACACCTGGCAAGGGGCCTGGCAGGAGCAGAGATCAGTACCTTGTCCACAGCACAATCACTCACCTTAAGGGCCACTTCATATGCCATTTCCTGTTCTGGCAGCTCAAAACAATAGAAAAATGTTTTACCTAACCATCACTTACGAATGATACTTGCTGGTAGAGTGATTACCAATTACCCCTTCTTGGGCTGGCCGTGCTATAACATTGGATTGGATACACAATATCACAACAGGGAAACTTCTCTGACAATAAAAACTGGGACCCAAAGGTTGCTGGAGAGGCCAAAAATAATCTGCTTCCACCTCTCTCTTTATACCAAGGCTACATAGAGCCAGCTGACAGTATGTCTATGTTAGCTGTATGGAAGTACTGCAATCAGAGACAAGATCCACCTTATTGCATAAATGATAGCATGTTTCAAGTGAGTACTATTGCGTTATCCAGCAATCTTTTAATAGCAAAATCTGTTTTCTTCTCCTCTGTTTCTGAGGATGCATATCAGGACAGATGTTGAGAAAAGGATTCTTTAACAATCTTTGCTTTCCCAGGCCAGCTATTAAAGGCCATTTAGAAAAGAAAAATATATATAATTTGAAGATACTTTAGTGATTTTACAAGTAGAACAAACACACCTCCGTACATGGCTCAAACTACATACCTATGCTAACTGCGTGCCACTATTCTTCCCCCACTCCAGTAACTAACAACATTCCAAAGAAGACTGTCTGGCAGCTTTGACTTCCGAGTTTGCTATTTTTCTAAGCTTAATATTCCTAATCTTTAAATCCTATGACCTTCTACTTTTAATGTCATTCCATCTTAAACAGATGACTCTAATCAACTGCTTCTCAGCACCCCTCTAATCCTATCAATTTTGCCCCTTAAGTCACTAGATATGTTTCCTTCCATAGACCTGCTATATAGCATTGTCAACTGGCGACTCCTACAGATCCTTTCGCTACTGTGACTCATGGCCTTATTTCCTAGCACACTGATTCTTGCCTTCTCCATCATTTAATTTAGCTGTAGGTTTCTAGCTTTTCTTGATGTTAGGACTTGTTAAGTGAACGTTTCACCAATTTTAAGACCCCTCCTGCTTAACAAATGAGCTATATTCAAAGATGTGCACAAAGGCACATAATATAAATATCTCCACTAGTAAGGCAAGATTTCTAAGCCAAAACACAGCTTAATCTTCCTGCAACTCCGAGCAGCAGTGTAAGCATCCTACTGCTTTTGAAGTTTTCCTGTTGCCTCAGTGAAGCCCTGCTGCCTCCCTTAACCTTAATTCTCATATTTTTTAAATATCAAAAATAGCATAAAACCTTTTTTGTTTACAAGGGCACACAAAGGTCTGCATTCCTTTTTGAGACTAAACCTTAAGTAATTTCAGAGAAAAAAAGAGCATAATAATGAACTTCTTTACCAACCTGAATCCTGCATTACTCACAACATTTGCCATAACCACCTAACGCTGGCCCTGAAGTCTCTCAAAGCCTCTGTTAGGTATCCCTTTCTCTCTGGAAGTCTTGCATTGTGTGGTGACGCTGGTAGCCATGTCTTGAGCAGTTTGAAATCTCCTCCTAGTCAGCTAACCATATGCATCTGCAGCTCTGCTCGTTTGCCTGGATCCAGTGACAGCTGTGTATCTCTGAAATGCAAACCAGAAGCAAAAGATGTGTGAAAATTTAGGCCAATCAACAGCAACTAGAGTCGAAACAATAGTCTTGACTTTCACTATATGCCTCTGAAAACAATGAGGACAGCACTGAAGCACTCACCTCTGTTCCCTGTGAAAATTTTCTGGTCATACTATCCTGAACCATGCCTCTGTTATCACAGACAAGGCCATTAGTCCTTCCTTCTTAGCTTCTGCTCCACGGGCAAAAGGGTGTCCTCCAAAGTCGTACACTGCATCTT
Organism: Antrostomus carolinensis; assembly: GCF_000700745.2. Taxonomy (NCBI): domain Eukaryota; kingdom Metazoa; phylum Chordata; class Aves; order Caprimulgiformes; family Caprimulgidae; genus Antrostomus; species Antrostomus carolinensis. Next base: position 27,304 of record NW_010326998.1, on the reverse strand, counting down.
GTACTTGTGGGCCAGCAGGCAGCAAAGAACAAAACAAAGTGTGGAAGGGCTGACACTGAGTAAAGAAGAGAAGATACAATGCATATTCAGAAGTGTGCAATGAAAACAAATGCACAAGAAATATGAGCTGGAGTGCTGGTTGGTTACATTCTTTGGGATTTTCTGCATAATGGAAAATTTATTGCACATGTGCAGGATGGTTGTATCCTGTCCCCCATGCCCCTCAGCTTATCAAGCCTGGTCAGACAGCCCTTGCAAGGAGGAAGTCAGATCTGAAGGAAACAAGAAAGCATAAACTATCTGTCCTAATGCTTGAGCAGCAGAGATCTAGGAGTGGAGATAAGAGATTAATAAAAAGAGGAAAGGGTATCCACTAGTAAATATACGTTAATTACAGGCAAAGGAGCTAAGGATACAAGTTTCAGGTCATTGCATCTCTGCTATTCCCATGGCTGTAGGGACTTAATCCTCGTCTATTTTGACTGCACATTTTGTGGGTTAATTGGCATTTCTGCATAAACTATAAGGTATGAAATGAGCTAATGTAAGAGTCCTTAAAAAGTTCTAACTGCTTAGAAAATTAGTAATGTATGAATAACAGTTCGGAAAGTCATACTACATTTTAGCATTAATTTTCAATTACTTCAAATTTCAGCAATAAACACCTACAAGTCACTGTTTCTGAGAATCAGCAAAAAGACAGGCCAGAAGCTAACAAAGATTAGCAGTTGGAAGAAAAAATAAAATAATTGCCTCACTGCTCCATTATGCTTCAGGCTTCAAAAACTGAGATGTACTTTGAGAAAAATCTGCTTAATGCTGCTTTTGAATTTTTTGTCTTCTGGTGCCATAACCTGGGGGAGCACAGGCTGCAGCTCACCGGTAGGCAGGACAGACAGAAACAATCTCCTGATTGACTTCCACCTGGTGCTACTGTGGGGGTGCCCAGTGCCCCACAGAGAGGTGACCCTGGTGGAACACCCGGTGAGATGGTTTTGGTATGGGGCTGCCCATGCCGCCATGTCCCCTGGGCTAACGTGGGTGCTGCCTTGTTGCCTCCTGTGCTAATGGCAGATACACCAGCAGGGGCAAGCTGCTGGGAGAGGGGGTCCTGCTTGATTTTGCAACTGATGATGAAAGGGGAATACAGCAATTAGATGTAAACAATTAGAGTCACACCCTCCCAAAGAAAACTGCAGACGGCAATGCCACCTGTGCAAACATGCCAGGAGGGAAATATGCCATGGGGATGAGCAATGGCTGCAGCCCACGTGCTGCCAGCCTGCCCCATGGGTCTGGAAGGCACAATGGGAATGTCCCATGGTCATTCTCTTGAGTGGACTCTCAGACATATCATTACACGTGTAAGTTCCTTCCTGAAACAGATTTCCCAGGGGAGAAGCTGTTTTACTCCAACTGTTTTGCATATGTTCACTTAGCAAAGACACAGCCTTCTCCTGGGGCATTCCTCCTTGCTTCACACTAGCAGACAATTTACTAAGGAATGTGCAACATCTACCATATGTTAAACTTAACCCAAGACCCAGATGTCTAGGAGTGCATTATACAAAATTGAGGCCACTATTAAAAAAATTAGCCAAACCACTATCCCTAGGGAATTTGGTGACCAGGTTCTGGCAGGAAGGTAGCAGGCTAGAAATTAATCCTTGATATTGCATAACTCCCTGAAAGCCTGGGTGATCTGGCCCCACCTGTGAGACAGACTGTTCTTTGCAAATCTGGCCTCCTTGCACACATGCTGTGTGGAAACTAGGTGCTGGAAATCGTCAGCTTTCTGGCATGCAGGAGTTTTAGGCGGTGGCACATGCTGGCAGCCAGATCATATCCATCTTGCCAGGCTGGGAACTGGGAGAAAGGGATACCCCACCGTGAAAAATCTTTCAGTTCACTTGGCAGCTGTTATGTACCCTGTGGCTGTGCTTACTCCACTGAGACTCTGCTAGAGAAAGCTTTAATTTAACATATACTATTTACTAACACCTTTTCAAATCCTAGTGTAAACCAAGCTGTTAAAAGTTTGCAGTCACGAGCTGGTTAAAATTAACTCTAGCATAAAGCCCAGGGTCTGGCTAGAGAAGCTAAGACTTGATAAGCTAGACTGTCATTGCACCAGAACAAAGCAGTTACTAGGTGATTGTTCACCATTTAAATGACACATTAGGAGTAATTACAGCTGGATGAAATCTATTTGTTTTTAAATAACTGCTTTATTTTGAAATACTATTGTAAGAAGAGCAATGTTTATTCTGATGTGTTATAATCTCAGACATCTGAAACACAAACAGTTACAAACTACTTCCTTCTACCCTCAGCTAGTTTGTTCCTCACTAAAATGGACTGTCCCAGCACCCTGCCCTTGTCCAGAACACGAAGCAATCTCCCTGTGGAAAAAGAGCAAAGATACCTCAAATATTCAAGCGCTTACAGCCAGAGGACACTTCCATTTGACAAGGTTTTACACAGGCCTCTCCTGACACTTTGAGGCTTCAAGACATTTACTGCACAACAAATCCTTACGTTCGGGGGGATCTCCTCCAATCTTTATGCCCACTGTACTACAGGGGCTGCAGGAGGCCAGAGCAGAGGCTCTGGATCAGAGCTGACGACTGCAGGAGGCTGAAGGAATGTAGGTTGAGTCAGATCTGCTGAGGAGGCAGCCCAGAGGTTTAGGGGCAAGTACAGCCTTCACCAGTGGCCTGGGAGGAGGCTCTGCAGCTCCTCCTCTTCTCCTGACACATAGTGCAGGTCACAGCAATCAGGACTTGAAGGAGAGTTCCAGCCTTGTAAATCCATGTCTGAAATTCATCATCAGGCACATACTACTTTAGTATTTTGCATCACTGCAGTTGATTCATTGTCAAATACATTTGCAAAAGGTAAGGTCAAGAACTTTGTATTTTGACGTGTCCCAGAACAAACCAAGAACTTGGCAGTTGATCAGACCCGGAATTCAATTAGCCTGTCAGCAGTCAGTACAAGGTATTTCAGAAGAATACTTAAGACCTCTGCAGTTGGCAGACAAGGGAAACTTTGTGTCTTCCACTCTCCCCCTACACACTCTTTAGATTTCTTCCTGATCTAATTGAGATTTGTGAATCCCTCAAAAGTATCTTTCAGAGAGCTTTGGCCATAGTTCCAACTCTGGATGTTGTTATCCAGTAACACTGACTGTCAGCCTTCATCATTTTCCTCCTGCTGGTGAACACAATGATTATATTAGGTGTCCAGTGTACAGACTCATTACTTTTGAATGTCCATCCTTTGATTTAATTGAACGTTGCCTTGTTTTTTCTATAAAAGTAGTGCAGATAGAAAGCTTCAAGCTAGTTCATAATATTATTTTTATCTACCATGATCTTATTTATCTCTTAATTAAAGCAAACAATTCTTGTCTTTTTAATTTGCCTTCAGGGGAGAATTTTTTTCTGTTCCCTTGATTGATCAGCTTTTTGTGATTCACCTCTTTTCCTGAAACTACTCTAATTAACTCTGTGGTATCCTTTTTGTTATGGAGTTACCAAGACCACGCAGCTGATGCCGCAGTGTCAGTACAAACAATGACAGATTTTTTTTTCCATCACACTGTATCTGCTATTCTTTTCTTTCCCTTTAATAACTTCTTTGCTCTTTGGCCACAGACGCCCATTGAGAAACCTGCCATGATGCTTCATTTTAAGTATTAAATTAGTTTGGATTCCTATGAGACATATGATTAGTTTAATTTTTCCCTTCTAATCTGCAGTAGTTTGCATATCTCGGCACTGAAAAATCTGTTCTATCTAATCTGGGGAACTTCAAAGAGACCATTTTTAAAAATCCCTCTCTCTCTTCATAAATGGTGCTTTATTCTCCTAAATGACAGTTTCTTTTTTATTGCATAAGTAAACTGGGATGATAAAAAGCAAACATCAGTTTCTCTAATACTTCTTTATTAACCTTTATGCTACAGTTTCACAATAAAAAAAGTGCAAGAAAATTATGAGTTTGGGGGGGATTGTTGGATAAGTTTTTAAAGCTATTTTAATATAGTCTTTTCCGGCAACTATGGAACAAGCCTGTTTGCTGTTAGTTTTTTAAAACCTTATTTAATAATTTATTTAGAGATCCTAGCAAGACTAGTATATTTGATTAAGTGAAAGTACTTCAACCTTTCTTTAAAAGGATATGGCAAATAACTCTGTATTAGTTATCTAAATTAAACAGAGTTATGTTGCTTTATTAATATATTAATGGGAAGATTCTGATTATTTCAATACCACCAGATCATCTGTGCATACCCTCCTTGTTTGATACTTCTTGGACATATCAGCCATAGCAGGTCTTCAGTAAGGCTTGTGTGAATGACCTGATCAAAGCTTTCTTTTAAGTTGAGAATTAAGTGCTTTGCTCTACACAAAATGAACCATTCGGCAGCACTGCTCATCATGAATACACTATGAAATACTTTTGTGAAACAGAGTTAGCAGGGCTGCCTACCAACTGGCCACATAAGTACTTGTACTAGAAAGTGACTTCTTCCTTTATGTTCATTTTGGCTTTCAAAAAATGACTTTGGCTTTTATTTCAAGTATGTTCCACTGGTATCTCAAATCCAAAGATTAGCAAGCAACTTAAATGCATGCACCCATTTATTGCTGTGTCAGGAGGAAAATCTGTAAAAACAGAAAAATGATCACTTGATTAAGGTGTGAGAATATGAATGGGGAGCAGAATTAGCTTGAGAGTCAAGAAATAAGAATTCATATCCTTATGTCTGCGAAAGAAACATGAGATGGCCTTAGGCAAATCATTTCACATTGCTGTAGTTCTGCTTCCTCTCCAGCCATTAAACAGGGATACTTGTAGTCTGCAGGACAGGAAAAAATAATGAAAATACAGTAATTTCCACAGTAAATAGACAGTGTTGTAGTGTACAGTATTACAAAACTGGCAGAGTCCTTCAATTAATTGTCATTAGGATTCTTGGTAATTAGGCCTGTAGATCTTGCGTGCATCCCAATCATCTTGGTCTGGGCAGAGTCCAGGCACCATTTCTAGCTCAGTCTCTGCTGTTTTCAGAGGAGACAAGACCTGGCAGTTCAACTCTTCTGTGTTCTTAAACCACTCCTGGGACCTGCCAGCACAGCCCTTAGATGTCTTTCTCTGACTGGCAAGCTGCTTGATAGGTTTAGCCTCCCGCAATATTAGCCCCATGTAGTAACTTGCAGCCCTCAGTCATACCAGATTCATTGACCGGGGACAACAGCGGCGCCCCAGGATATTTGTTGAAGCACAATTACACCAAGTGAAATTGATGCAGATAAAACCCCCAGGCTCCTCCAGAAGCACATACTCCAGTCAGTCTGCGCTTACCTACTTTATGAGCTGGATGTACTGATTGTCTTAGATGAGCAAACTCCTGATACTGCCCAGCAGCCATAGCTACTCAGAAGAAAAATATCTCTGAGAATGTATCCTTATGCAAGCCAGTTATCACCTGCTCTACACCAGCTAAAAAAGGGAGTTTTAGCTTCCCATAGCCTAATTTATTACATGCTTGTGCATGTCTAAGTGCTCAGACCAAAGGTGAAATAAAAGCAGCTGTGATTCTGAGTACCTCAGCAAACTTATTTAGTCAGCATTAGCAATGGGAACCATTAAAGTACTATGGGAGGGTCTCACTTTTCTGTGCTTCTCTTGCAGTTTTAGAGGAGAAGAGGGGCGCTCTGCCGAGATCTAGAAAGGTGGTGTTAGTCCTGCTGCCACTGCTGAGACTTCCGGGTATGCAGCACATTCCCCTCTGCCAGTTGGTGCTTGTTGGAACTGACACCAAAGTGAGTTTGAATAAAAAATAATTCCTTCAGAAGGAGCTGTTTCACATCCTCCTCTTTTTTCTTTCTCACAGTCTTCCTACAGCAGCTGCAGGCAATGTAGTTTGTTGGTTTTGCTGCCAAAAGTAACTCAGGAGCCTAATCATTGATTTGCAAAACTGATGCTGTTTGACTGTAAGATGTCAAATACTCATCAACAAGCTGTAGCTTGTCTGCAGTGATCAGTACTGAGACCATTCTTGCTGGCCATGGCATTAAAATTGTAAAATTGAATTAAAAAGAAGGGTAATGGGATGGAATGAAGGAGTTGCTCTTTATAAGTCTGACCACTCATTCCATGGTTTTGGAATATGGAAAAGCTGTATACAGTATTGACTTAACTAATAGGAAGATAATTCCTCTTATGAGGAACCAATGATTTCTATAGTAATATGGAGGGCTGCATGTAGGAATCAACTGCAAGATAGCTACAGCTTGTTGCAAACAAAGGTCTTTCAAACAGGCAGCCTCCCAGAACCAGCTTCTTTCTGGACACAGATGAGAACAGGGAAGACTGCCCTTCAATGTGCAGGATGTATCTCTGACAGCTGGACTGACAAAAAAAACCTCACCAAACCAAAACAAACCACCAAACCATGAAACTTCTATCTGGCTAATGATAATTATACTCTTTGAAGCTTTCTCCGTTGTCTTGTTTTATTCTCCTTTTAAAAATGCATTAAACCAGGGAAATATAAAGTTTGACTTTGAATTCCACTTGCCATACTCTCTTTGGGTCCCACATCAGTGGTATACCACATGCAGATGAAAGTGACTTCAGTGATGATTCTTTATCAGTAATGTGTTCACACCAACTTTATAGCTATATAGACTATTTTCTAAGTATCTTAGCAGGAAGCAACACTGACCTTTTGCAACCTATTAACATGAGAAACCAATTATAGTTAGTCTTTCCTTCCTTCATACACTGCAGGACAAATACACTTCAGGTGACTTTTAACATCCCTTCAACTTCTTTTTATTAATTTGGTTTATTTGTATGAAGAGTGCTTGTTTTTCATATGTAATAAAACTGTCTCAGGTTTGATTATCATGTCGAAAAGTTAAGAACTCCAGAGATACAATACTGGTCCTAGATGCATTTTTTCATTGTCAGTAATTTGAAAGAAAACTGTTATTAAAAATAAGACTTGGGTACAAATTGATGAGATAGTTTATCAGCCCATATCCCTGTGTTTCCATGTAATGCTCTATGGTGACATAGACAGTTCCTCATAAGTCACAGTACAGAAGACATGTGGGCACTAATAATTTAGGATTCTATTAGCTTTTTTCACCCAGACACAATGTGCTGCAAATATTAATTAGGTCTCACTGTACCTCTTTAGGATAGCTCAGTACTATGAAATCAATTCCAATGTACCATAAAGAATGTTTATAAAGAATTATCTTCTTGTTTTAATATTTTGTTGTAACCATCAGTTAGCACTTTCTCTCTGAACCATTTGTGCATTGACGTGCATCCACTTATACTAATGCTCATACATCAAAGTGAAAATAGATTAGAGATTAAAACTGAATAGTTAACCTTGAATACTTGAGGTAGACACCCTCCATATTTTCAGATGTGTGAATTTCTCCTATTTACTGACAAGTTCTTACAAATATATTTTACTGACCATGTTACAATGCATATTCAAGGTCCTTTTAAAATGTACATTACTGACAATCTAATTTGGTAGCTCATGTGCTTTATTATATGTATCTACCTTTTTCAAGAGCTAGGGAGGATGTCTATGCTCTCATGACTGAATACAAACATTCTTTTGGAGCTGACACAGGTTCTTTTACTTGCAACCAATCAGAGATGCTAGACTGCCAGTCCGGTCATACAGTTCATGTATAAATACGTACCAAGGACACATATGTTAATTCATGTGGCACTAAAAGCTGTGTTTTCCTGATGACAGAAACATCTTGTCATCTTCAGTAGATGTAAGATTGAGCCGTATTATCTATGCGTTAAAAACTTAATGTTTTTTGCAGAATACTTATCTGAGTAAGAGCTTGAACTTAATGCCATTTGGGTCAAACTAAAAAAATCTCCCACTAGCTTGAATGTTTAAGGTTATGATGGCCTACAATGGCAAACTGCTATTTAAGGAAAATGACTCTTTTTTCCCCCTCAATATAAAATAAGCTCATTGAACTCGATATGGATATATAGCCTGAAAATGTATTTGATTTGATAGGAAATTCTCTGTATTCTCTCTTCTGTGGCACTGTAATATTTAATCTCTATTCAGTATTTAATATTTTTAATTAGGATCTAATTTAACCAGGATAGATTCTAATACAGATAAGAAATGGAGCATACTGCTGGGAAGAGCTAGTAAAAGCACAGAAATGTGAATGGTGCTGCTTCACAGCTGTGGGTGAGTTCTTCTTTTATCGACCCTGTTGAATTAGCTTTCACAATGAGTACCTTCTACACTGTGCTGTGAAGCCCACATGAACATGGAAAGGGAACTTACACCTTGTTATGAGCAGCTGGTTATCCTAAAGGAACAGCATCTTCCAGCATATTTGAGATGAAACCTACAACATGACATATTTGACTTCACCCATTTATAAAAAGTTGTGGGGAGGATATTTCCTATTCTTTTCACATTCAAACCTTTGAAATTACTGCTTGCCAGGTCTGACCTATAGTCAGTGACACTACTTGCATTTCGCCATTCACCTGAAATGTCTGTGTTTATCTTAGTCTCTTTCTAGCAAATCACTTTTGAGCATAGCAGGTACCAAACCTCCATATAGGAGGACTTGATGATTTACATCGGGAAGACTGAAGCGCATAGGAAGTGAAAGCTGCATTCACACAGACTTTTCCTGGGAGCCAGCATTTTCTTCCCACTTTAGGAACAGAAGGTGAGGTATCAGATAGTTTCCTTCCATTTTGTAGTGTAAGAGGACAGTGTAAGGGACTAAGACATTTTGCATCCCTCTGTTTCCTTTCATGGAAATCGTGACAAAAGAAACCATTGATTACTTTCTGTAATAGACACATTTTCTAATACAGAATTATTTTCTTGCAAAGGCACAGGATTTGACTTTTTCACAAATATTGTTCTAATCTTATTGATACAAACTCCTACATAACATCAACTTTACACAATAGAATCAACAGACAGGGACAGATAGGAAGGAGGCTAATTATGTTTCTTCAACTGCTGATGTGCTGCTGTTACTGCTTATCAAGAATTAGTTGTCTTTTCATTTCTTGGTGCCACTGTACCAAGTCACCACTAAGATACTTATATACCAAAACATCTGGAATGCCTCAAAAATGTAGGACAAGAAACCAGCAGAATTAACTTCTCTTGCTTGGAGCAGAGTTTTGAAAACAAGGTGGGAAACAGATGAGAGGGCAGATGATCACAGGCTGGGCTGCTAAGGAGAACTGGCAACGCAGGTGGCTAAATCATCTTTAGTGAAGGATATGATACAAATCAGTGGAAAGTTTCCTGGAGAACTGTACTTCACTAAATTAATATCAAAAACTGCACAAGTAAGTAACAGTCCTACACCTTACGTGCTGTGTCAGGTAGAGTTTTACCTCACATGGTCTAAAGGAGAGGTTCTTGCAGATAATTATTTACATAATAATTAAGCAGAATTTGGAAATCCAATGCAAAACACTAAATGCTGCTTTTACCTGAATTTACTCACTGTGAACTCTGTTTTCAGCTATAGTTTGGGCACAAGATGGAGCCTCCAATTCCTTCAAAAACAATTTAAAAATCCTCAAGAAATCTCCATTGAGATATACACTCTCTTGGTTTTTAGGTTCTTTCAGACAAACCTGTTCCTCTCTATGGACTGGGCATTGGTTCAAGTTGTTGTCTCAAACCTGAGGACAGCATTTGCTGCAGTTGTCCTGTCTCTACATGCTTATTAGCCAACATTTTCTGAACTAGGATGACCTTTTGTATGAGTATTAAGGCATAGAAAGCAGATAATCATAGCAGAGGGAGACAGAAAACAAATCTATTCGGTGAGCAAGTCCATTCTCCTTTAAGGACAGACTCCAGTCCCAGTGATGGATGCATCAGATTAAATTGTCACTACAATTTGATTTTGCTAGGCATCTGCAAAAATGATTTATTTATGTAAAGGAAAGCTTCAAATGTAGAAAGAGGAGTAACAGTTCTCTCTCTCAAAAAAATCAGCTCTCTCAAAAATTGTTTTTTCTTGTGAATGTTTTAATTCTTCTCTGAAACTGTTAAAATATTTTAATGATCAGTGGAACTGCAGAGGTTCGGTGTCTCTGTATATCCACCATAATAAGTACCCAATCAACAGCAGGAAGACAGAATAAGAGATAGAAATGACAGTTACTCAGGGCATAGACAATTAGGAATCCAGCAGCACCACATCATTTTTCTAGGTTGATCACTTTTCACTATGAGGGAAGAGAAAAATTTCCACCTCTTAAATTTGATTTATGTTTTCTAGGAAAAGCAAAAGCTCATTTAATCTGTGAATTCATTATTAGAGACATAAAGGTTGATCAAAGCATAGAAAAGGAGGACATCTGAGACAGAGTGGAAAAGCATACCATTGTCTCCTTGGCCTGTTACCATGGATCAAATAGGACCAAATTGGTTAAAACAATAGGATTATACAGCCAAAAGCTTGCCCAAGCACTCACACGGGTAATGACGTTAACTGCCAGGAAATAAGTGATTTGCAGTATGTGATGGCTGCATCAGCTGGCGAACTACCTGCTATAATGTAATGCAAGAAAAATATTTATTGAATTTTCCCACTGTAATTTCAAAGACCATACATTAAAAAAATCTGTATGTTTTGCACGTAGGAACTCTTATGATAAAGTATCCTATCCACTGCGCTGCAAGACCTGATATTTTGCCAGTATCCAAATAACAGGTCTTATTGATTGTAGATTTGTCTCAAACAGTTTTTCACTGCTATTCCTTTATGACCACTGCTTTTAACTGCATAGAGCCATCATCTGAACATAGAGCTGGGAATCACTCTTCAGCTCCAGTCTCAGCATTAACTCTGTAAATTTCAGCACTTTATTTTTAGTCGAAGCCTGAAGAACTCGTTGAAGAAAACAAGTATTCCAGAAAGGTTGTAATACAAATATGATAGGACTTTTGAACTGCTGGAATAGGGTTAGTAGAATACAAGGAGGAGTGTTAGTGGGTTTTGCAGAAAAAGACCGGGATCAAAGACCAGTTTGAAAAAAGTAGATGCAATAAGGGATTCTGAAATGCAATCTGAAAAATACTTCAATAGTCAGGTAGATTCTTCTCTTTCTTACATGCATCTATAGGGGTTTGTTAAAATTGCAGTGCTTATGAAAAGTACTATGGTATACCCAATCACCAAAGAGACTGCAGCACCCTTTTTAAAATCCAATCTTATGGAAGAGTTGGGAGGACAGGTGGCTACCCTACTGCCTGTTGCTTTGTGTGCCTTAGCCACCCTGTCATTGTGCCTCCCCAAATTCCCTCTGCAATTTCAACATCAAAATGTAAAGTTCGTATGTAAAATTGCTTTACTGGATATTTTTATCCATAAAATAGAAATATTACTTACTTAGAGATTTAATTTAATATATCAAGTTCATACAAGAAATTATCTCTCCAGTACCACAGGAAAAAGGTCTGGAAAAATGACAGAGATCAACCCTTACAAACCTTGTTTGCCTGGAGGAGTGGAGAAGCAGGGAGAGAACTACCTGCTTGAGTTCCCAGGAGGTCCCTCTCTATTGCTGTGGAGGTCAGGCAGGTGACAACCATCTGACTGCCACCTTCAGCCTTCCTCTAAGGAATTAGTTGATTGTCTCCCAATGGTTTGATTTTCATTGCAGAGGTAAAATAAGCATTGGTCTTAAAAGTAATCTGGGGCCTTGGATTAATCTGGGAGAAGAATAGCTGAAAAAGACTGTTGTGAAATGATAGATTTCAGGTGAGAAGAGCATCTGAAGGTATTTGGGTGCCATCTGAACCAAAAATTATGAAACTGAGGCTTGGAAGGGGTAAGTGGCTGGGGAGATAAAAATACCTAGCGACAATGGAGGGAAGGGGTGTTTAGGAAGCAGGAATCAGGTCTCAGGATTTTAATGGGAAATCCAATAGCTGGAAGATTGACTGTCACTGTACAGGACATAGAGAAGTTAGAAAAGTGCAACTAGAACTATTAATTGAGTTAGAGAGCATTACTCTGGTACCCGGGTGCTGAGAAGCGAAGTTATATTACTGCTGAAGAAGGTGCATCTTGTATAAGAACCTCGCTCCGATATCAAGCTTTGACTTGGTGTGATCCTCTCTGCCTTTTTAAAATAAGTGTGTTATGCAGAGCGGTGTCCATCCCCAGGGTTAATTTCTGTTTGCCTTCCCAAACAGAGCCAGTGCTGGTCAGGAACAAAAGAATTGGTTCAGGTCATGAGCTAGAAACAGGGATTCCCTCAGCAAATTCCTGGGACATCCCACCTCCCAAAATTGTATTCCAAAACCAAAAGGCAGATGAATGGCAAGAGACAGGTTTTAGATAATTTTGGTGGAAGTTACAATAATGCTGATTAAAATAAATACATGCTTTCATAACTACGGTTTTGGAAAATGTAGTGATTTCTATTTTATCTTCTTTCTCTCATTCTCACCAAGACTTGAGTCATAATAATGATGATTGGAACAGAAAAGGAACTCTTATTTCTTTTTAAATTTTATGGCAGTCACTTAAGTGGCCATAATGACATTGCAGAAAGATTACCTGGGTGATTGTAAGATTTGTGACATACGATAAGTATGTTAAGGCACTTCTTACAGTAAAAGCCATAAGCAGACTTAAAACATAAACCACAAAGAAAAACTAGAGACATAATTTTCAGGGTTCATATTTAATTAAAAGTTGCTGCTTCATTCTCAGCTCCTGTTTCAGCAGTTTATCACTTCATGTTATATGGTCCACAATTTCTGCTTTCTGATAGAGGATTTTATTAAATTGCTTAATAATGAAATAAATATAAATTTCAGCTCCATCATCCTAATTTAATTAATTGCTTTGCCAAGGGATTATTGGAACAGTCAGAGAAAATCACAGCCCTGCTCTGTTTGATACTGCCAGGCTGGAAGACTTTCCTGCTCGTGGCAGCACTTGGTGCAGTGCTGACATCCCTGTCTCGAAGAGATTGAACAAGCTGCCTCTAGGCAAGGGGATTCAGTGGGAGCAAAATCCAGCCTCCCCATGCCCTGAGCATTAGCTCCCATGACCACTGGCATATCTCAGTGAGCATACCATAGGACAGTGGTAATGGAAAGGCTTTTTTTTGTGTGTGAATCTGTTTTATATTTGTCTCACTTGCCTGTGCCTCAGGCTTGCCCCTTCTCCGCAAAGGCAGGAAGAATGGGCTCTTCTGAGAAGACCTGTGTCTCTGTTCTGCAGTCCTCTGGGCTCTGGGGAGTGTTTGAAGTCTGAGGGTAGACTCTAGACTGGGGTATCTTTTTGAAGGGAAAATCAAAGCATTAGAAATAGTTTAAACAAGTCATTCTTCATGCCAAATACTGTATTTGAATAAAGATAAACTGTGGAAGGGTTTATCTTTTTGGTATGCCAGCATGATAGTGGGGCTTTTTTTATACTTACAAAGAGCTGTGCAAAACAACTATTTAACCCTTCAAAGTGAATGTTAGGAACAGAAGGTGACAGAATAATTCCAGTGACTTGCAGCTTCTCTGAATGCCTTCACATTAGCAATCCATCTGGTTTTGCACTTCTCTTACAAAGAGCTTTGTTTACTGCATTGTATACCAACCAAATTATGTTGCACATTCATTACACATGCACATATATACCAGAGAATAAAGCTGATATGAATGAATACACTGAAAACTTTCTTGAACAAGTAAATCTTCAGCTATTCTCTCTCCTTCTGTTCTCTCTTCCTGCCTATTTGAATACAGACTTTACAAGACTGGTTTGAAAGATACCTAAAATTTAGATGTCCTTTCTGATTAAAGGAAAATGTTTTAGATGGTATTTCTCAGCACTTAGATTCTGCTGTTAATCTCTGACTTGTTGTTTTTTTTTATTATTATTTTTTTTTAATACCTGGAAAAGACAAGGGATGGTAGTTTAAAAAACGAGTAACATCATGAGAATAGGATAAAAAGTATAAATAAAGAAAACAGCAGTTGAGTGAATACACAATGGGAGAAACAGGTTAGCACACAATTTCTTTACACCCTTCCCATCTCACCTGGTCATGTTCCGGAACCAAGAAGAGCCAGGTCCAGCTATGAGCTGTCTGGATCCCTGCATGACATGAAAATTTTGAAAAATGTCACTACAATTACACAAATGGCCCCTGAATTTTTCAGTTTGATTGTTGTGAGGAACTACAACATAACTACTACAAAATGTTAGCCTGCATCAGCTTCTCTTCAATTATTACAGCACCTGCAAGGTCCTGGTCCTAAACTTGAGCTCTGTTAGAAGTGACAGATCCATGTCAAGGAGCACTTCTCCTTTGACTATGGGTCCCACCAGTGGCCACTATCCTTGGCAAAGCTGAACTCCCAATGGACAAAACTGAGTTTAAAGGAAGCCGTAGGACGGTCAGGGCCCTGAGTGCCCCACCAGGCCATGTCCCCTTGCAGGGGTTTCACTGCCTGTGCCCAAGGCCCACTCCAATAGAGTGCGGCGTGGTGACCTGGACCAGCCCCAGCCTGCTGTGAAGAGCTGCAGGACACCTGCCCTGGGGCCTCTGGTCCTCAGCTTGGAGACTGCGCCTAACCTTAGGCCCTTGCCCACGCTGGAGATCTGCCTGTGCCAGACTTGTTCCTTACCCATCCTGACCCTGCCTTGTGGCCTGGACTTCCTGACTCGCAGCCTGCCCTGTCCCTACAGACTCGCCTGTCAGTCACTGGACTGTCACCAACCCTGGCTGCCATCCCTGGGCCTGTCCCCTCACCTGCCTGGGGTCCTGCTGGATGCCCCCTGCTCAGTGTGGCCACTGTCCCCGCTGCCTCACTGGCACCCGTGGCTGCTGGCTCACTTGCCCTCGCAGGGCAGCCCAGCCCTCATTGCTCCCTGACAGACACAGCTTGGACACAGTCGCCTTTCAGAAAGCTCCATGTCTGGGAATACAGCCAATGCTAAAACCAAACACAAGGTCTATTCTCCCTGGCACGTACCGAACTGTATGTGCACTCGCTGCCCTGGTCTGTGATAAATCCCAGAAGCAGCCCACGGGGAAAAGTAACCGCTGTACATGGAAGCACAAGCAGCGGTATCGTAAAGCTACGGTGGGACAAAGATGAGAGATCACATCTTCTATAGAGCGCCGATACTGCTGGAGAAAATAAACGAGCACTTGAACACATGGACTTTCTTCAGTCCTGGAACACAGTCACTAAACCTCAGGCAAAATACAGGTAGGGAGCAACTACTTGAAGTTTAAACCCTTTAAACAAGTTGAGAGAAAAGGGTAACTGGGACCTGTGAGCACAGATACCTGACAGCACGGGCGGAGGCAGAGAAGCTGTCAAGGGCTCTAGGATGTAGACAGTCAGCAGCTCTGGAACAACAGCAGGCAAATATTATCTGTACTGAATTTATGATTTTTACTAGGTAGTGAAATTATGTTTTGCTTTTCCTAGACTCATCTCTGGAAAGCAGCCTGGGATGAGACTGAGAGGTCAGAGCTGCAGTGGCTCTTCCCTAAAAACACTCTCCTGAAGGCAAGGGGTGTTTCTGTCCTTGCCAGCTGTCTCTGGTTCTGACCTGCACCCATCTCCAAGCATGCTGCTTCTGCTTCAGAACTGAAGAACTTGTGACCTAAAAACTTGTCTTTCTTCTTCATCTCCCCAACAGTATAAATCAGAATGATAAGAGATTACTCTCTCCCACAACCTTGTTTCTGAGAGTATAATGATCTATATAAGCTGTAGTCTAACAAAACCTCTCTGGTTCTCAACAGACTATAAGTAGCAGAAGGATGCACACAGCCACTTGCTAAAAATAATTCAAGCTTCTGCAGATTGCTTAGATAGCTGAACTTAAAAGCAAAGAGTAGGCAATAGTGGGAATTAACCTACAAATCTAGAATCTGATGGTCCATTTGCCTCTGGTTACAGCCTGTAACCTGGCCCTGTCACCTGGCTGAGTGAGTGGCAGCTGCCTTGCAATCAGTTAGTTGTCTCCTTGCAGTTTGGGGCTGCTGCAAAATGATGGTTGGTGGCATTCTCTGCAGAGAGACTGAAGACTGATGGGGTGGTGGAGTCTGAGACTGTGTTGACTCTGCAGCTGGAGGAAGCCTGTCTGTCTGCCTGTGGTATTACTCTTCCATTAAGCAAGTGGTTCCAGCATCCAGGCTAGCCAGCTTGGCAACTTTCAGGGGCACAAGGTTAAAAATACATCAAAACTCGAGAAAACATAGGCTCTTTCTGTTATGAAACCTCTCATTTGAAAGTAATAGTTCTTTGGGTTTGTCTGGCTTGCCTCTGCAAATGATATGAACTTATTCATCAAGAGGGTGGAAATGTCACCTGAACCTTGCTGAGGAATATGAGATCAGCACTAATACAAATCAATACAGGTTACTTTCCTGATTCATAATGCATGTGTCAGGTTGCAATTCCCTTGGCTGAAGGCAGCCTGCCTGATATATTTATCTAGTACTTGAATCAGTGCCCAGCTCTGCAGAATCTAAGATTTCCATTTAAAAGTAATAGTGAGTTTTGAACCCTGAGGCTTGTTGAGAGATCTCACATTGTCATTGAGGTGCACAGGTATTTAAATAAGGTTAGATATGTGCCCTAAGTAAACAGTCCTAATGGTGATGGGGAATGAGCAGCACTACTTCCAGCGCCAGGTCCATCACAGTCAGCAGGGGCAGTTTCCTAAAGGGTCTCATCATTCATATGCTGATGCTTCACTTGTACTAATGCCAGTGAGCCTTAGACACTATGGCTGAGTCCTGCACCTCTTGTGAGTCACCTTTATGTTCTCTGCAAACATACCTAGCAAATGTGGGGTTTTTGGGAGGTTTTTTGTGTTTTTTTTTTTTAATCTGAAATATTGGTCAGTTCAGGGTAAAAACCATTTAAACTTGGTTAAATTCTTCCCCTTGCTTTTGGACTAGTTTATGTACCAGTGCTTCACAGAAGTTACACAGCTGGATAAATACTTTGTCAGAATTTCTAAGCAGTTTTGAAGAGGACTAGTACTATTTGCAGTACAAATGCTAATTTAAGCAACCAAAATCAAAACTATTTTATTCACATTGCAGGAAAATCTTGTGTAAGCCTAGGGTAGTTAATTTACTTTATACCCCAGAACATAAGGCACTAATTAAAAGTATAACTCTTTATTATTCTATTTAAGACATTTGTTGGACAAGAGCTGAATCTAAAAAGTAAACACCTTTTCTAATTTCTTCCTCTGTCTTTATATGTAGGTTGTTTTTTAATTGTTCAATACAGCATTCATACAGTGAACTCTATCAGACAATATCAATAAATATGCACAAAATCAGTGTGAAAAGAAACCTTTTCTGATGTTTGCTTCATTAAAAATAGAATTTTACTGCAGCAGAAGAAATATATCTTGCAAATGTTATAACTCCTACATATTTTGAGTTTACATATTGCACTGTTTCAAGCAGTGAAAAATACTCTTATGTAATTTCAGAAATACAACAAAGAGACAACATAAACTTGTCCCTTCAAGGGGAGACAACAAAAAGCCCTTTGTATTGTCACTTGCTGGGAGTCTTGGGAGGATTAACAAAAAAGAATCCATACCTTATACCTTGTCTGACAAAGCAGCAGAGGAAATATTCATTTCCTTTACCATTATTAAAGGCCACCATGTTTCTGACTATTAGAGAAAAACTATCAGATGTAAAAGCAAGTACAAAACCTGCTTAGTCTTCCTTAACCAGAGTATTAATAGATTGTTGGAATACATTCAGATAACTGCTTTCTAAAAAGCTTGTAGCAGAGAAAGGAGTCCCCACCCTTCAGCTGAGGTGGTGTAAATGACCATTGGAAAGTCCTTAGCTGATTTTAGTGCTTCAGCTTTCTCTCTGAACAGCATTCAAAAACATAGGGATATTTTAAAAATTTCCCAGTGATAAATGGAGCCTACTCAGATGGCTTACAACTTAAAAATAACAGTGATTCTCAGTTGAAATATCAGTACCACTGTTGATAATGGAAAATTAATTTGTTCTGCTTGCTTTTTGTCAGGGGATTTGGTGGTCTTGCCTCAGTTCTGCAGCAAACCATCACTCTTACATCTCATTCTGTACATGTCTGGTCTTCCTCCTTTCTGGGACCTGGGTAAGTTGCCCTATGTTCCTGTTACTGTCTCTAGCTGGAGTTGACCTTACCTGTCATCTCTGCCTTTTTTTCCAAAGAGACATTAATTCCTAGGTACTCACCTAGCAATAACCTTTGTTATTTGAGGTTTTCTATTTCTTTATAGGTTTGAACATGCCATCTTTTCTTCTTCCTCCAGCTTCTTCCATTTTTAGTACTCTAGTTTGGAGTTTTCTATCAAAAATGTCCACAGGTTACCAACAATGATTCATTGTTAGAACTGTTAAATTATACTTTGCACTATTAAATAATAGGCTATGACATAAATTAAACTGATTGTGACACTGTTTTGCTACAATTCCTTTCAGTATGGATGGTATTACTTTAAAATTACTTTCAGCTATCCCACTGAATTAAGGGAAAAAGATGACCAACTTCATTGTGACCTGCTCAAACTTATGCCACACAAACTGCAACCTAGAATATTTATCTAGCTAAACAAGTCTGACTTTGTCAATCAGCTGCTTAGCTGAGATACTTGTTTCACATATCTGTTCCAGCAAATTGAGAATATTAATTATATTTTTTTGCCATCAGCATAAACATGTTTATGAAAGATTTTACCTATGCCTTTTTTTTTTTTGTTACCAGGACATATTCTTTTGTCTCCACTCAAGTTGTGTCTGTGGCATATCACAAGCCTCCACAGTTAATCTGATACCACAGAAGCTACAATGATGACAATATAAAATTTTGCTAACTATTTTGTTTGCTTTTTAAATCCACACATAACCTATACATTTTAATACATTTTTCTCTAACATCTTAAAGATCAGCACTCCGCTGTCTTTAAAAAGAAGTTGCTATAGAGGTGGGATCTTCCTCTAGAATTGGTAAGTGGAGCTGGGTACCTCCTGTCCCAACCTGTGCTAATGCCTTAACTTTGCAGGTTTTGCTCTTCAGATATTTTTTTGGCAAACACAGTCCACATTTTGTTCAAGTCAATCATCTGTTTTTCTTTTAATGTAGTCATTATTTATCTGCTTGCCTGTTGCTTTGTTCAGTCACAAAAGCAAAAAGCTTTCATGGCATTTCTTTGTTTTCTTTATGTTAGGTATTGCCCTTGTTTTTGCTGCTGTTGCTAAAATCACCTGCAGGTCTTCCTGGATTTGGAGCTCTGCCACCTTTCTCCCCTCAGGACTGTGCTGGTTCTCAGTCCTATGTGGAACATTGGGGTGTTTTCCACCCTCTGCATATTCCTTCCTGGAATGGACATCTTCAGTTGTCTCAGCACGTCAGAAGGCTAGCCAAGATTTTGGACTACTGAAAGACTGGGAATTAAGTTTTTGTTCACAGTTCCAGCCAGAACCCAACCCACTGCAGGAAACCAGAGTAAGTTCCTAGAGGTGCACAGCTTAGACAGGTTGCATGTTCCTTTGTAGTTCCTTTGGTTAAAAGATATCGCACTAATACCTTTCAAATGTATGTGTAGCCCATTGCCAAGTCTTTGTAATACAACTTTGTAGTAAACTCATACTAAGTAAACAGTGTCTGATCTGCATGATGTGTTAAAGAGATTTTAGTTACTATAGGAAATGAAGTGCTACTCCAAGTGAGGTTTTTTTTCACTGACAATGCAGATTCAGGTGAAAGCTCTGTTTAAGTATCTTCTGTTGTCTTTTGTATTGTCGGATATTCAGTTGTCCCAGAGCTTCCAGCTGCCCCATTCTTCCCATCAAATACTATTCTTGCCTTTTGGTTGTTACCCAGCAATATTGACCCTAGGCCCTACACATCCCAGAGTGAGCTATGCCTGCTTGCTTGTACTATCCTGTTCCCATACAGCTCTCTCTGGTGCCACTCAAAGATCACAACCCAGAACTACACCACTTCAGCGGATGCTTTGTGTAAGTGCTATGACCTGTATCAGTAAGTACTTTCACGCCAGCACTATGCCGTGTGTTGGTGTAATCACGGGTAAGACAGAGCTGTGCCTACGCTAAGACTTGTTTACCAATAGAGGAAAAACTGCATTTTACTGGCACCATTTCCAAATATGTTTTCCTGTATATTGGCAAAAGGATGCTTTTATTTTAGTACAATAAGCACCCTTACATAAGCATAGCAAACAGAACTAGTCAAAGTATGGCATCTGCTGCTAAAACCAGTTTTGTAGGTGCAGTCATACTGGCCAGAGTACCAGGTCACAGCTCTGACTTTGATTACTGTATTTGCAGAGGACCTATAACAAGCCATAACAGCAAAACCTGCTTATACCAGGGTATCTGATTTTAGTGCACAGTTGTTTCTGCAATTGGTAATGGCTGAAACAGAATTAGGAGTGCTTTCTTGGCATGCTATACCTAGCAGTATATACTAAATGGAGGGCTTTTATGGGTACTGCATCTGTGAATACTGATGTCTGCTGGGGGTGTTTTGTTTGTTTTAATGATATGCCAGTAAAACTTAAAAATAGGTTCTGCCTGAACTGCTTAATTTCTGTTTCTTGTCTATTAAAAGCACAGCATTGATAGGATTAGGTTTCTGTCATAAATGGATAAATTACATTTTAAAAGAAATAATAAAAACAATAAGGGATGCATTAGAAAATAATGTTTATATTGCTACATTTAAAGCCTCCTCTTCTTCAATTACACAAATGGTATGAGACCCAAAGTGATTGTTAAAGGTCTTTTAAAGAAAACTAAAATCTAAGTATTTGAGTGAACATTTTTTTTTTTTTTTAATACTGTGAACATTTGGGGAGATTATTACTGTACATTTCAGCTTTTGTGACAGATAGGAGAGAAAGCAATTGGAATGTTTAGGAATTTTAAAGCTCCTCATTGTTTTGAGGAAGAGAGATTTTTCTTTAGATTTGAGTTCTATTTTTAGTGCCTTAACTGGCATTTTAATCTTCCTAGAGTGGAGACTAATAATTTGTTTCCAGATTTTTGTTTCAGATATTATTCCATAGCTTGTCTTGGTATCAGGAAGCTTTGTGAGCTTTAACTGGCAAATAGGAAAGGATGGCAACTCCTGACCTTTCCCCTTTGGGTAGATTGCCATGTTTCAGCACTTTATTAGAGTAGAGAGAATTAGAGCAATAGGCAGTCTTCTGCATCCAAATCTAAAGCTGTGCTGACAGTACTTTTGCGCTGTCCTGCTACTCTGCAAATTAATGGTGGGTATGGCAAACACTCCTAACAAGAGAAACACTTGAGACTTCTTGATGCTAAGCCTATGTTGCCAGGGCTCCGAAAACACCAACCGAATTTACAACCTCTATCCCTGCTCCTAGAAGTCTCACTGTCTGTACTCAAGGCCAGCTCAGCCATGGTCCTTCTCTGTAACCTTGGATCAGGGTGTTGTGAAAACAGTGAAGTTGCAAGAAAGAGCCATGAGAAGCCTCGTCTGGGACCTCTGTTGTGTTCAAGCTCAGGCCCCTGTCCGCGGTCCTTGCCTGAGCCTACTATGCTGTAGCAGTGTCCAGTCTTGCACCTTGCTGATCCTGACCTTGCCTTGCTGACTGAGCTTCCTAGCTGCAGTGTGGACCTGCCCTGTCCCTACAGACTCACCTGTCAGTCACTGGACTGTCACCAACCCTGGCTGCCATCCCTGGGCCTGTCCCCTCGCCTGCCTGGGGTCCTGCTGGATGGCCCCTGCTTGGTGTGGCCACTGTCCCCACTGCCTCGCTGGCACCCGTGGCTGCTGGCTCACCTGCCCTTGCAGGGCAGCCCAGCCCTCACTGCTCCCTGATGCAGCTTGCTCAAGCAGGAGCTCTTCATGAAACAGCTTTCTTCCTCAAGAATGACCTGGGTTGAGGAGCTCTGCCAGTCCTGTGAAAGCAGAGCAAGCTGCCCTGAGAGATGGGAGCCTGAGCTTTCTATAATGCTCAAGTTGGACTTGGAATCTTGTTGAATTACTTGAGGTAAAATTTAGCCAGCAGCTCTGGACAGTCTAGTTTCTCATTTGCAAATCATAATGCTGGAAAGAAAGCATAAAATATGAGCAAGGTTTATTTTGGTTTTAGCTGCCATTTTGATTTCCCAGAAAGTGCTGCCTACCAGACCCCAGGTTTTCCATAAAAAAAAATAAAAATCACAAATTTAAAATGTAATCACAAATTTTTTGTTTAATGTCTGGCAAATTTAATGTATTTAGATTACAAAATTATTTCAGCTTACATTCCCCAAACTAAAAGGAAAACATTTTAAAGTGTTTCAGTCCCAAGAACTCAAGCACTTTATAAATGTTGCTGAATTGAAATCTGAATTTCCTTCCTTGAGCCTATAAAGAGAAAACGAGGAAAACGAGTGTCATCTACTGAAATGATGAATAGCCTTTTATAATTAAGGTATTTTTTTGGGGCTTAGTGTCATTTCATGATTGTCTAACAAACCTAAAACTGTGCTTCTGCTTAAATGGTGGCATATCCCATTCCCTGCTGTTAGGCCACATTTTTCTCATGTCTCTCCTGCTTATCCTCTCTATCACTTGTTTGGCTGCCCAGTGAACTAGCTAATGTTTTCAGCTGAACCAAACCAGGAATTAGCTTTCAGCCACATTAGGTCCCTGATCCTGCTGAGAGGCTGTGCGAAATCTCATCCTTAGAAAATATGCATTATATTCCCAGTTTTGCTACAGACTTCTTGTATGACCTTTAGCAAATCCCTTAAGCTTTATCTGTTTCTAGTTGTGAAATTGAGATAATTATATTCCCATGCCTTTTGGTATGTGAAGATTAATTTATTAATATGCATGAGATGCTCATATCCTACAGTGATGAAAGCCATGGAAGGTCCAAGATCAATTCTTTTATATGTTTGAGTTTTATCCACTCACAGCTACAGAGAGCTCATTCCCGCTAAAAGCCTCAGTAAGCCAGACACCTCCACAACATCTTAATAATATTAAGCTGGAGTTCAAAAGCAACATTAATCTTCAGTCCATTGTCACCTTCCTGGTGACGATATCCTAAATTCATTCAAATCATCATAGCTGAAATTGTGATTCCTGCAGGTTCCAAAAGGCATTTGTTGCAAAAAGGCTGTTGTTGACAATACATTAACAGCTAGTGGGTAAATATTCTAAACGTATGCACAGTTCTGAATTTTGAATGTTTGAAATGTATAATAATTGTTGTGCCATCATGATTTAGGAAATGAGACACTGGTGCTTACAGTACTGGAATAAGCTAGTCATTTTTAAGCTGGTGATTTTCAAGTTTTGGCTGGTTTGGTAGCAACAGCAAGTTAACTGCAAAATGTGTTCCTGTGGTCTCATCTGAAAAATTGAATGGGGAGGATGTGAAGACTTAACTACCTTAACAGTTGTTCCTACCATGCAATGCTAGCCCTGACATTGAGGAATGAGCTCTATCAAGACTGAGGCTGCACCTGCTTTCCAGCTCTGCAGAGACACTCAACATTGGCTCCATTATTCTTTTAAGTGACATCTTCAACACACCTGTCAAGGCCCCTCACATTCAGAGTGGCTGAGACAAAGATGTGAGCATTTTCTATATCTGTGGCTTGAAAAATAGGATGGTCAAATAAGAAAATACTTAAGAAAAAGAGTTGGTGTTCACATGAAAGAGAACAGTACTTAATTCTGTTTCTAACAGAGTCACTAATCACAATGGCACTGCGGCACTGACTGTACTTACCAGAAAGGCAATGGAAGTTTCTGTTGCAAGGACCAGTAAGACCTTGGCCATGGCATATAAGGAAATAACTAAAAGAATCATTTGACTATATAACAATAAGCTCTAGCTTAATTGTTACTGGTTCAACAATCATTAATATCCAGAACACAAAATCTTCCTACCTGAGTTTAAGGAGTAAATTTGCTGAGTGGAAAAGCTTGCAAAGGTTTACAAGGCAGGGAGGTGGGGGGGGAGGAAGAGACAAAGGCATCAAGGCCTTCAACCTAGGAAAAAAATAAAAGTGGTTTGTTTATTTTGTAAGGTCACTGTGCTCTGATAGACATTAAGTTCAGTGAGACTTAGTAAGAACACAGCTGATAGTGACTTCCAAATTAAAGGTTTCCCAGTGTATTGAGATGCTTTTTGTAATGTGAATTGCCAAGAAGATTCTCATGTCTTCTGTATGAGCAGAAACTAACCTAAGCTGCAAACTCTGATGAAAGCAAGCATTCTAGTGACAATAATGGGCATGCTACCTATATAAATATACATTTGCTAGAAAAGAAAGGGAGATTGAAAGCATTTAGTCCACTCCCATCAGCACCAGCTGCTGTTGTGTCAGCCTTCATATCTCATGATGTCATTTAAAGCACAGCTGTCCCTCACTGCTACCAAATTAGAGCCTTCAGACTTTAGGTACATAATTGCAGAGGGCTGTGCTACACCATGTGATGGTCATAACTGCAATATTAGGCCATTTTTTGGAAGAGAGGGTGGTTTTACTTCACTTGTTTCCCTGAGGTGGAAATGATGATAAAAGGAATAGTTCCTTCTCACTCTGGTTTAGTCTATGCTAGGTTATATGGCTGTTTAGGTTGTATCTGCTGCCTTTTTACTTGCGTGTGTTACTAGTGTATGTATTATTGCCTATGAATCCCAGTCCTCATGTTTGTCTGGTTTTATGTAGGTATGTTTAAAGCTAATTAATTGGTCTGAAATGGTATTGTAACCCCCATGTTATTCTTGTCTAAATCCTTCAAACCTAGAAATGAAGGTCTGAGTTATTTTGCTCTAAACTTCTCCCCCCCTGCATCTGCAGAGGGTACTGCTGGGTACTATTGAAAGATGTAAGCAATGGCTTAATTCATCTCCCATCATGGCCTGCAGGGTTTTAAATATCGTCAGTTTTGATTATAACCTGGCTATGTAAAGCCTTTTTTCCCTTTAGAATCAATAACTTGGTGACTGGACTCGGAGACTCAGACAATCTCTTGGAGTCCTATGCCTTCAAGTACTAGGAAAGGCTGAACCTGTCAGACAGGACTGTTCTGAACAGTCTTCATTTCGGAGAACAGTGATTTTTAAGTCAGCCCTAGCTCTTTCTCTGGAATCTCCAAAATCTGTGGATTGCTATTCTTTTCAGTGTCTGAAAAGTCTTGTGGAAGAAGGACCGCCTGTAATGCTTTGAGCAGCAGAGCCTGGAGCAGCGCAGGGCTCCTCTCCTCTCCTCTCCTCTGTCTCCAGCAGGGGACCTGCTTTCCAAAGGCAGCTCAGCCCACGGCCGCCGGCCAGCTGCTCCGAGCTCTCGCTGGTGCTTCCTTTTCTATTATCTCACCCGACTCTGAGGCTCTGATATTTTTCTTGAGTTGTACTCTGAACGCACGGAACATCTCCCACAGGTCCCACTGCTTATAAAGTTGCTATCCTGGAAAGTTCTTCCTGTAAAAACTGCTCATTTCAACAAATTGCAGAGCACAGGTACGCTCTAGAAATTTCCAAAGTTGCAAGGTGAGTGGGACAAACTGGGACAATAATCGGGACAAAAATTACTATAATGGTATCAGATGTAAACTAGTAGTTTAGATAGTGATATGGCAGGAACATCACAGAAATTCATGGCTAAGGAACTAAACCCACCCCCTACTCCCCAGCCACCACTGGCAACAACGGAGTACAGATGGAAAAGTTGGCTGTTTTCCATCAATAGTGAGTAACCCATTTTTCTGTGCTGATTGATTTGGCCTGTGCTGTTGCTGTCTTACTCATTCTTTTTTTTTTTTTTTTTTTTTTTTTCATGCAATTGCTGGCAGAACGGTCTTCTCTACTGTAAATCATGAGTTTGTCTAGTCTTGGTGTTAAGTTTAATATTGAATGACAATTTAACACTTTCCCTTCCAAGTCTCACTGACCTTTAGTTTTGTGGCAGATAATTTCTAATGTGTGTATACAAAAACATTTTAATCACTTCACTTTTAAAAATGAGATTGAGAAGAATCATTAGTGTAGCACAAAAATGTGCAGTATTTTTTTCTACTACTAGGAGCCTCTATTCTGAGTTTAACTGTTGCACATGAGGAAATGGAAGTTCAGTGCACAAATGATTCTGTATTTGCAAGCTGCTGGAACACCTTCTGATGAAGTGTTAAGCAGAAGCGAGTTTATTCTTCCTTCAGCTTTTTCAGCAACACAGCAAAACAGAAGTAACTTGCTTTCCTTTTTGGAATAACCTTCTATTAACTGCAAGTCTTCACTGAATAAGCTATGCAAAAAGGTTTAGTTAGTAAAAGAGGGTTATCCTGAACTGAAATAGAACTCAATAAAGTATCCAACAAGTTATGTGTATCTTTTTGATTTTAAATCACACTTCATTGTACTTTCTAACAATTTATGAGATTCAGTTCTGCTTTTCATCAGTGCTGACTTTGAAAGCTTGCCTGCTCACCTATTTTCATTATGAGTTCTAATTAACCTTAAATT
>NW_010326998.1:0-680 GCF_000700745.2 Antrostomus carolinensis | reverse complement strand
AGTAAGATTTTAAAATTTATGGAAATCTTTTCTTACAACTCTTACAGATCTCCATAAATCTTAAAATACAAAGCATTCAAAGTAAAAGTGAGACTGTAGACTGCATAAATAACTATTTTTCTCAATTATTTCACAGTAAGTAAAATCCTGCTGATATTATACAAACAGTGACACTATTAAGAAGGTGGAAAGAAAAAATAATTCTGCACCAATATTAATAGCAGAGTTTCATCTAACCACAGATATTTGTTTTTTTAATCTCATCTTGTACAACAGGAAGCACTAGAGGAGAATAAACATGATTCTTGTCTTGAATATTTGTTTAAATCCCTTGGTTCTGGTTAGCCATGGGGAACACTTCTCAAGGGCATACAGTCCGTGGTGGCATGAGCTGAGGCAGTGTCCACACTGAGGTGACGTGATGTGGCTCTGCTACCCTCCCTGGAAATGGCCACTCATATTAAACAGCGACTGAACTACGCTGCACGCCTGCAGCC
Source organism: Antrostomus carolinensis (assembly GCF_000700745.2). Lineage (NCBI taxonomy): Eukaryota > Metazoa > Chordata > Aves > Caprimulgiformes > Caprimulgidae > Antrostomus > Antrostomus carolinensis. Next base: position 183 of record NW_010326998.1, on the reverse strand, counting down.
CTCATTGCTGAGGAAAACAAATATTTTTTTCCCACATTTTGAGATTTAATGACAAGTAATTTTGCAGCAGCAGTGCTCTTGGCAGAACCCTTGTACGCTGGAGAGCTGTGCGACAGAGATGCCCGTGTGCTTATGTCCCTGGCCTAACAGGTGCTTTGCAGCATCCCTGCTATGCGATGCGGT
>NW_010326997.1:0-21515 GCF_000700745.2 Antrostomus carolinensis | reverse complement strand
AGCGCCCGCCCGCGCCTCGCGCCGGCCGTTCCCGCCCGAACCTTGCCGAAGCCGCGCGCGCGCCCAGCTTCTCCCCAAGCTCCACACTGAAGGCGAGGAGGAATGGGCTTGCAATGGAGCAAAGGAAACGCAGCTGAGGTGCTGTGGGAAGGGAATTCAGAGGCAGTTTGAAAGAAATTAATGGTATCACTAGTTAAAAGGAGAAAACTAGTTAAAAGGAGAAATTATGGTTTGTGCCTCATAATGTAAGGAACAGAGAGCTTACACATCCTATGAAAATAGCTGGGTACCCTCCGGGGTGATAGCTGAAGAAAAGCGCTTCTTTTTCACTTCATTTAAAGTACAACATTTCTTTTTTATTATTATTTTTTTTTTTCCCAGGGGGTATATAAAAATTTCACCAGTCTATTTTTTCAGAGCTAATAAGCATATATTGCAGGGTACTTTGATGCAGATACTATACAGTGAAATATTACACACTGCCTTTTGGAGGCAACTGGCATTGATGGTCAGAATGTGCCTTTTGTTATTTCACTAATAATACTTACAGAATAAACTATAACCAGACTGAGTCTAATCACAGGACTATCTCTAGACTCAGCCCACAAAGTTGTGCTGCATTCCTGGCTCACTGAAAAAATACTGGGTGACGTGACATTTGAGGGTCTGCTGGGCTTCTGAGTAGTCTCATCTGTACCTCAGAGTAGTTTCGAGCAATATTCCAATATCCTGGACTTGCAAGTTCATCCCTCCAGAAGAATAAAAATACATCTTGTTGTTAATGAAGAATGCAAGTAGAGGAAAATACACTTCAACAGAGAGAATTTCCATCTGCTAGTACAGAGCAGCTTGATTACAGCTTTTTTTCCCAATGTGCTGCTTTGGTCATGCATTATTTTTTCAGTCCTGATGTTTCAGTAATAAAACTTCATCTATCATGCAAAACCAAGAATCACTTCCAAATCTGCTTTTGTGGTTATGTATCTGACTGGGAGCCTCCAGTGACAAAAACCTGTTTCTACTTTCAAAGTAAAGGCTGGTAGCTCCCGAGAGCAGCTTAAAGAGCCATTCACAAGATAATGCCACGATACAGAATGCTTTAGCTTGAGGAAGGTTACAGTCACAGAAATCATCAGGCACTAAAAAGCAGCAACTAAATTCTTTCTGTGTGAAATAGTGTTAGCAAACAGTAAGTCACTGGCCAACAGGAGCTGATGTTTGCAAATTCAGAACAGCTGCCCATGGTGCTTGTTTATATTTTTGATAGCTACAATTTTTGAGAAGTTTTTGACACACAACTGGGAAAAAGATGATCCTGCATCCAAAAGCAGTTTGCAGCAATGGCCATTTTATTTTAAGCAGACAACATTTTGCCACCCAACCGAGAAGCCTGAGTGTATCTGGATGTCTTTTTCAACTACGATTGGGCAGACGTTCACAGGGGAGGCAGAGCCACACGAGAATGCTTCCCCCTGTTGAATTTCAGGACTGCATCCAAAAAAGTGCCAAATTCACATGGCTCCAGTCATCTGTCCTGAAACATACCAAAACTTTTTAACTTTCTTTCTTGAAAGCTCAGGGAAGTTGTGAACACTCTGAACACAAGATCTTCCAACAAAGTCTTCAGAAATCAGAGAGACAATTACACCTTTTTTTCCCCACAGTATATTACAAGTTTAATTGTGCAAAAATACAGTCATCAAGACTTGAGCTTTGTTGTGAACTGAACACAACTCCTGTGATGTACAGGCATGGAAAGAGGTACTACTGCAGTTAGAACAAGTATACCGTACTTGTTGTTGAGACAACCAAGTGGTTCAATACACTGAGATACTGTTCTCAAGTGATTTAGACAACCTGTATTTACTGTACATCAAGAGAATCAAAGGAATGATACCTAAAAGGAAAGACAGTAGCAGACTAATGAAGTCTAAGACTGCATTAACTCAAAAGAACATCAAAAAATGGTCTAGACAGATTCCGCAGTGATGGCCAAGAATTAGCCTGCAATACAACAGCGGTGAAGCGTAACTCCTCTTCAACACAGTGTATATATAAAAAAGGTATTCCTATGCCAGTATTTCTTTCAAACACAGGAAGATGAAGCATTAACAACCTTTAAAATTGTATTGCAAACCATGAGACACCAATGGCATGGCAAAAGAAATAGGTGAGGGGAAAAACCAACAAAACAACCACTTTCAGAGCTCAGCCCTCTAGCTCCACCACTTCATAAAACAAAAAAAAAACCCCACCAAAACAATATATATGAAAAAGAAAGATATTGCTGAATCCCCTCGTCCCCATTAAAATCTTCCTGTAGTGCCTGCATCACTGAGGAAAAGCAATTCCTCTTCATGTTTTAACACAACCAGATTGAACACGTGTCATGTTACATGCAGCTACTTTTTGGTTTTAACAAATCTACGTGCTTCTTTTAAAAGTGTTTCAGCATCTTCGTTATCCTTGTCTTCTGAACTTGGTTCCCAGTCAGAGTCTTCATCAGTAGGATCGCATTCCTCTTCCTCATCATCTATAAAGCTGTCATTAAGGTCATATTCATTTGGTTCATCATCCTTGGCACTGTCTTTCTCCACAGCCCTTTTTCCTGTAGGGACACAAATATCATATATTCATGAATCATAAATACAGAACGAAGGAGAGCTTCCAGAGGCCATCTAGTTAGTTTCTCTCCTCAAGAGGAGAGAGAATCTACTAAAGCACTCTATCCAATGCGGACTATTTTGGCTCCTGACTATTTTCAGGACTTTCATGAAAAGCTGTACCATCTCTCTCTCTTGACATCTACTGCAGCACTTACCAGTCTGATCACTTCCAAAGTTTTCCTTACTGGCTTTTCTTGCAGCACCTGGAAAACAGTATCAGGTCTCATCTGGTAATGTCTTCCAATATCAGAAGATGACAATATCAGATAATGTCTTCTGATAACCCTCCTTTCCTGTGGCACACACAATTTTCCTAGTGGTCTTCCTGCTACTTTTGTACCTAAAAAAATACATCTATCTGGCCTTTTAGCCTCTAGGCGGCTATTCTGACCCTAGATTTTCTGCCTTTATCCATCCATACTTACTCAGGGCCATTTTATACTCACACCCTTTGGAATCTGACATGGCTTTTAATTTCCATTTGCTTCTTTCCTGAGCTTCAGGTGAGAGAAGGGTATCTGCTAGATCACTCACCTCCTACGTGGGGTCCACACTGGATAGATAGTCTGTGCTTCCTTTCTGAACAAGGGTTAAGGAAACGACAAACGCAGAACAACCACTCCTGCCTGATTCCCAGTTCAGCCTGTTCTATCACACTGCTCTCTAATCTGCTGTCCATCCACCTTCTTCACAACTTACATTTTGTGATCAAATTGCCTTCTGCTTTCATAGTCTTTCACAATGCTCTGTATTGGCAGGAATCAAAGACTTTGAAACCTCTATTTACAGAAACTGATGTTGTTCACAGCATGTACCTAAACTTTTTTAGACAGCTTGTCTTGCAGTATTCTTTTAATTGCTCACATATGTTGTTACATTTAAACTGATTCCCAAAGGCAGGATAATTCTGCTGCTTGAAGAAGTCTTATCTATCTGACTTGGTAGTGTCCATAGAAAGCTGCTGCCACGGCAGCATTGCCTTCTCCTTTTATTTATCAGTAAACCTTCAACAAGTTTATTTCCACTGCTTCCTGATTTTGGCAGATGTGTGTAACCCTTGCTTTACAAGCCTAAGTTATCACCCCTTTTCTTACACGTCCACAATTCCTAACTAGCCACACTCTGTTAATATTCCAGTCGTGTGATTCTGCCCTTAAGTCCTAGCTCTGAGCAAAGCCATGTTCTTTCCTCTTCTTCCCAGCCTCCAATCTCTGCATTCTTCTCTCATCTAGAGGTAACCTGTCAATGTACAGATAATTTATCTGTTGAGCAGTTCTTACCATCTTTCATATGAAGCTCTAAACTATTTTTTTCCCTCAGCTACGGACCACAGTCCAAATCATTAACATTTATATTAACCACAAGCATTTCTTACGAACTTCTTGCAACCTCAGGTCAGAGCCCCAGGCACGCAAGTTATGCATGTGGTGAACAAATGAGAACACCAGTACCTGATGGCATCAGACCACATCCTCTACCAGTTACATGTTTCTACTAGTGGGAACATTACTATTCCAGAATTATCTTATGGCTTGATTAACATTTTATACTCTATAGCAACTCTCACCCAAGGTTTTCAAAAGCACTCACAGTATTAGTCAAGTTTCTCAAAGATACAGAATTTATGGGTGAATTGAGACAGAGCTACTGTAGGAATTCTGGCAAAATACTGATTACTTCTGTATTTTTCCTACAAATGTATGAGGAGCATACTATGTTTTTCCCTCCCTGCACATGAATGCTTTTAGATTTCAGTAGTGAATGATGCACTTCCTTCCACGTCTTCCCACTCCACCTCTTTCCGCTATAGTTTAACCCAACTCCACAGCCCCTAAAGCTGCTCGTTAAGCACAATTCTGCCTCTTCCCTAGTACTATATTTAAAAAGATGACCTTGAAACTTTCTCTGAAAGCATCTGCTCCGTGTGGGGAGAAAAAGCTTGCTCACCACCCCTTTCCGAGGTGGTTTTTTCTCACTTCCACTTGAGATGTAGCAGTTTCACATCCTCCTGCCTTGTTCAGGCCAGAGAAAGTGAAGATGGCATATCGTCAGACTTTCAGACTGCTCTTTAAAGCTCACTTTTAAATTATTTTAGAAAGAATAGGAAGCTTCACATTTGGAAGCTGAGGCACAAAAAAAGACTGGAAACAGACCTAAAGGGTATTTAAAACTGGAGTCTTTGCACCCACAACATATAAGTTAACACTGTTGACGGCGGCACAGCAAGCTATGTGCACCACTGGTAAATGGAGCAGGTATTTGTACACAGTATTATAATTCACATTTTCAAGAGAGACTACAGCTTGCCTTTGCTACTACATAATCCTCACTGATGACTAGAAACTAAAATAAGAAGGATACATACATAATTGACAGTGACAGCTGCCCCCAACTCAAAGGCATTAACCTTCTATACTTGAGTCCTAACAAGCCAGGATCTTACTTGAAACATCAATACCTCACAGTAAGTATAAGAAAAGCTCATCAGCACACTTCAAAGTGACTTAAAGGTCAGTGGAATGCATCTCAATGTTTCAAGAGCAATCAATCTTTATGGAGCAACCTGAACTAGTTGTGGATGAAATACTGGCGTCCTTTCACCCTATTATGACCCCTGTGCAAGGAAGGAAGAAGCTATTTAGCCACATGTGTGTCTCCTTAAAACATTTGTTTGTTTTCTTGTCTGCTTCCAGGGAAGTACAGGTATACTCAGCCAGGAAGCCAGGCACAAATTCAATTTCAGCACTATTACTTGTAAAAAAGCAAGCAGGGTTTTACTAAAATAATGACTCCTTTCTCCTCAGGTAGGTATTGTCATCTCCAGCACTATCAAATGCCCAAAAAACAAAGCAGATTATTTGTGTCCCATGCTGATGTGCCCATTCATGACATCAGAACATACTCACCATTCCTTGAAGTTCGTTGTCGGGTTTTTTTTTCAGTTACTAAAAAAAGGAAAGTTATTAGTCAGGACAGAGTAACACATAGCATAAGGGTTATTCACAGATGTTGCTACTGTAAAAGACTGACCTATTAAAATAAATGCTGCAGTGACTGTATTTACAAGCATAATAACTCGTCTCAAAAACCCCCAAAACCCCTTTTTTTCTATTTAGTAATTCCCAAGATTAACCAGACGAACAGTTCTTACAATTACGGACCATTCCATCTGTAGACAAATGTCATCAATACTGTTTGCTGATTTTTTTAGCAAGGAATTAGAATATTTCAAAGTGTTTAAGTATTTTACATTGTTTCCATAAATGTAATTTCTCCTTGATAATGTCATAATCCTGATTCTTCAAAGTAAAAATGCATTATCATTACATTTCCACAACTGTTCTGCTCTGAAGTATTGTTTATTGCATTGGGATTTCAAGTGGAGAACATCTTCAAGTCCAATAATAAAGAAAAAACACAAAAAAATGCAAAGTATCTCTTTGAATTCTTTAAGAACAGAAAAAACGTAAACAGTACACCCTCTGTGTTTTTCAACAAGTCTAGTTACTGGAACACAAAAGACTAGAAAATTTTAGAATAGAAACTCAGATTCAGTTTTAATTATATTCCCTCCAAGCCTCAAAAGAATGTACATGCAAACATTTGTTCTCTCAGTGCGAAAATCACTGGTCCAGAAAAAAAATAAAAATTTACATCACAAGAATTTAAAGTTGTATGTTAACTGAGTATTTCCTATCAAAGAAAAAAAGAATAAATAGTAAGTAGGAAATCTTAAGATACAAATCTACACAGTTGAAATGTCACACTAAAAACAAAACAAAGCAAAACAAGGGGAAATGGGTTTAAGCTGAAAGAGGGGAGGTTTAGAATAGATATTAGGAAGAAGTTCTTCACTGTGAGGGTGGTCAGACACTGGAACAGGTTGCCCAGAGAAGCTGTGGCTGCTCCTCCCTGGAAGTGTTGAAGGCCAGGCTGGATGAGGCTTTGAGCAACCTGGTCTAGTGGAAGGTGTCCCTGCTGATGGCAGGGGGGTTGGAACTGGATGAGCTTTAAGGTCCCTTCCAACCCAAACCAGTCTGGGATTCTATGATTCTATGAAACCATGTTTAATTTTCAATAAAACCTCTTGAGCTCATGAAAATGTCCACTTGCCACACAGCATTTTTGTCAATATGTAAGATACAAAACATACAACCTACATCAACTGTGTCTGACTCAGCTCATCTCACTTCAGTTGCAAAACATTTGAAAAAGCGAGTGCACATTTGCGGTGGCCAAGCAACTTTCCTCATCACAGAGGAGGGCAAGACCTCAGGCTTCAGGAGAGCAGGGGCGCGGGGCAATGCCAGGTAAGCTGTGAATGCAGCGTTATTCACTCGGAGCAGCTGAAAGCATTTTAGTCCAAACTCTCAGTATCCATCACTGGGGTCTGGGGGTTTTCCCCACACACACACTCTGAGCTATAACTGAACTTCTTGTCTTACCTGGAGGCGCGCTGTGCTTGTATTCTAGCTTGTGCTGTGGATTCTTCCTGCAAAGAAGAAAACAGTAAAAGCTTGATTCGCCACCTACTTCCACACTTAACAAGCTCAGAGCTCCTTGGTATTTTATGGATAATTTTAATTTCTTTTTAAAATAAAATTCTGTGACCAGTACCTTACTGCAATGACTCAGCTTGTAGAATGGAGGGTGGAAAAAAAATCAGGTTAAATAAGAATTCCTCCTGTTTCAGCATTAAAAAAATGGTTGACTGATCAAAACCAAGAGATGAGAGTGTTTCCAAAGTTGTAAGATGAGATTCATTTGTTCAGCGGAGTAAAAATTGATCCAATTATTTACTCTTAGGAAAAATGAGACCAGAACATAACTTCTGGTGCATTAAGTACAACGCACGCACAGTGCGTCACAGGTCTGACACATCCAGGCATAGCTTCCATATTCTGCAACACAAGGCTACAAATTAAATAGTTTGGAAAAATGAAAGAATTTGGGAAGAACTGCTTGTCTGGAAGGAGCACAGGGAGCGGCCGCAGAAGGATTCTGCAGAGAGACTATTTATGTCTGCAGTTTGCTGCTGCAGTCCAGCAAGCTCAATTTACAAGTGTGTAGGTCTTTGTATTAAAAAACAGCATCACAGCAATGAAAGAAAAATGTAAAAGTCAACTTACTCTTGGATCTGCAATACACGTTCCCTTTACTCAGGCTGTGATCCAGTTCATTAACACCCTGATTTATCCCCCCTCCAGTTATCCAGTGATGTTCTAATGCTTTAACTTGGTCCAACTTACACTGTGCTAACCTGTCCTGTTGGCGTATCGTAGGCTTTTCTCGGGGCTGCACGTTAAAATAGTTTCAACCCAATTTATTTTTGTGCAGAAAATTTCAAAAATTTCTAACTTTGGAAATAAAACAGTTCAGTTTGTCCTCATTTTTGCTTCTGAAAATAAGCAACAATTAAAGCCCAATATTTAAGAACGACATATCATGCAACATTGCTTGAAACTGGAGATTCGTATCTGCAACTACAGAAGTTTTTGTATATTTCACAAAACACCCTGGCTGTGAAGACTGCCTTGTAAAACTACTTGCTTGTTTGTTTTCTTATTCTTCAGAAACAGAATATAGTTACTCTTCCATAGGAAAAAAAAATTTTTATGTCAAATAACTTGTGAAAAAATCAGACACTTCAAGTTGATTGACAATTCTATAGCTGCTGCTACCCCAAAGGACATTATGTGTGCATTAGAAGCGATAGTTAGCTGAATTAAAAAAAATATATCAAAGTACAGCTTCCTATTAAATACACTGTACTGAAATAAAAAGAATTGCCTATTTCCATTTTTTACTATCATCAGACCATTTTATCCTAACTCAAGGCACAGCATTTAGATCATTCAATTATGCTCCCTTCAAGTATCAGCCAGCATATAAAGACAACAAATAAAAGTGTAAAACCTGGGCCTCAAGAAACAAATGGAATAAAACAATCTTTTGAAGAAAATCAACAGTGCTTAAAAGAAACTGCAGTCAGCCATAAAGTGGATTTTATTGCCGTTACCTAAATTATGCTTTGTTAGAATACTGATTAAAACAGAGTTTTTGTATAAAATCTCAACAAATTCTTTATCAAAATTTAAAATAAGTTATGTATCAAGAACAACATGCAATAAATTATTGTTTATATTTAAAAAGAACAGTTTGCTGCATCTTGACAAGTGAAAAAGTGTTGACTGCTAGGTCATGAATAGGTTCCATAAGTAAAGATTTCATGTTCAGCACCTGAAATCACTAACAAATATTTGGCACAGACTCTGGCACTTTGAAGGTAGCAGGCTGTCCACAGCCAATGTCTGAAGGCAGCGAGGCTTTGGAAAGAGCCATAACAACATGCTGCATTCAAGACTTAACTCATTATTCTGTTGTCATTTTGTAACAGCTGAGAGAACAGCAATCACCTGTAAAACAAGAAAAGCCATTTTGTACAGTGCTCCTTACCTGTAACAAGCGGTTCCATACGGGCATTCCGGCCGGTTATCATTGCTACCTGGAGTTCCGATCTCTGCTTCATGGTAGTCATCATCATTAGGGTGACTGAACTGCTGAAAGTGAACAGGATTCTTCCTGCAAAAGACAAAATATATATTGAGAAGTGATTGTTCCATTTGAACATGACAAGTGGAGCTAAGAAAGACGTTACTAAATCAGTGACGACTCATTTTTCTGTGGTTGCATAAAGAGGAGCTTTGAATGTTTGACTCTCTGCAGAACGTAACACCTCCTTTCAGGATAACAGAAGAAAAGCTTTTTCCCTGCACACCCTGCAGAAGAGGTTAAACCAGGAATTCTCCTATTTGCCATCAGCTTTAAGTTTCAGACCTCCAATACATACACAACCTACTGATTTAGTCATATAGCAAGAATCTTACTGAGTGGATGACTTTCTCAGTTACAACTCCCTCTGGAGCCACCCAAGTGCTGCAGAAACTCATACTTGAAGCCTTAGCTCAAGCTGGAAGGGCCAATGTACAGCAGCTGAACAACTGCGGTAGGAAAGACCCCCCACACCCTCGGGTAATTGCATATTAGCTTCAGCTGATCTGTCTCAACTATTATTTCTGTTCTGTATCCAAGTTACTACTCACTCGAATCCTTCAACTGCCAGCGTGTTATTCCAGACAGAGCAGTCTTCTGGACATGACCCTCATCATGCTGTCAAGTTGGGTTGGCTACCATGACATTTTATTTGACATATCAAATCACAATGATGACACAAAGTTGTACCATAAGACATAACAGCTCTGCATGTAGTTCAGTCACACTAGTGTTTGTGATGAGAGCACATTACCACCATCCATGACTTATTGCTCTACAACACTTACGCAGCTGAACCCAAGGTGAGCAAGGAGTGAACACAAATATATGTACGCATCACTGAAAGAACATTCCTACTGCTTCTAGGTTTGCATACACACCATGCAACACATGGCAGCTATAAACACCACCACGAAGAGAAGAGTTTGCGTTACAGAACTTCTGTAAGTGATGTTAAAAAGAACTCAGAAAAACAGGTCACGACTTCAGGAGGAATTTATGTGACAGACCAAAACATACTACAAAAGTTACGTCAAAGCAAACATACTGGTACCGAAAGCAAATCTACTTTTTCCTTATGACTTCTCTTAGACACACTTTTTTGCAAGCATAACATTTAAAAGTATGGAATGTGAGATATTTTAATAAATTATTTTCCAAAAGACATCCACAAAATACTTCATTGATTTACCACACTAATTCCCAAAGTACATAATCTTCAATGCATTTGTGCAAACTATAAAAGTGAACTGCTTGTGTCGGACAAGAGGAATGACAGCGTTTAACTACAGTGTAATTACTGCTTTAATTTACGCTTCAGAAACAAAAAGCCAGAAACATGTACATAGCTAGCTACATACAGCACAGCTTCCTCACTGATCACAGGCATTCCCTCCTTTAAATTCACAGCCAGCTCTATGAACTTTACAGGGAACAGTCAATACTAATGTCAGCATTTCAACTACCACCATAAGAAAAAAGGCTTTTGTTACAGCTTTTGCAGAACAATTGCTTAAGCACCGTGAGCTCTACCAGCCATTCAAGCCTCCTTTTAGACACTTCAGAAAGATATTTAGTATTATTATTTTAAAACTCCATTTGCCTGGTATCTTTACTCAGGAAACTCAACAAGCAAGCTATGGATAAACTCTTCAATGAGCTACTTATCAAAGATCCAGTGTCCCTTGGATCTGTTTACAGAGGTGACAGACTTCTTGTCCTGGTCTGTTCCGGTAATTGCTGCAAACTGTAAGGTAAGTAAATACTGTTTCACTAGAAGTCACTGCATTTACCAGTCATTTACTCTCAGGAAATACCACTTACACCAAATTCAGGCTGGCTGCCTATTTTTCCTATTTAAAAATAAATGGGACAAAACCAAGTCATTTTAGAGGCTACTTCCTTTGTTTTCTGAAGGCACAGAGCTAACTTATTAGCAATAATAGAAAGAGTCACTTGAGACACAATTCATCTTCTCTAAGGGACACAGAAGCAACTCATGTTCTGTGAAGGCATTTTTATATTTATTCTTACAATAAGATACATGTAGCATCATAGTCACCAAGGAAAGAAGGTCTAACAGCTGTTATTTAACCATTCTATTGTATTTTAGGAGATATCCATTTCCTCTCAACGACTTACTTTGAAACCTACTTGGACAACACCAAAAAGTCCTTATTGGGGGGGCAGAGGAAGAAAGAAAATAGAAGAAAAAAGTAGTATGGGAAGAAGAAGAAAGAGAAACAAAAGGATTTTGATGTACAGTCCCTGTTACAAGATTCTTTGGGATAGTGGATGATGCTCCTCAAACTATGCATTATCTGTGAAGCATCTTAAACACGTCCTGCTTCAGTTGCTCAGGACTAGTAGAAACATCACATTTTGTCTTACCTTTACCTGGATAATTTGTACTTATTCACTTCTATGTGTTGTGCAACAATATCCACCTAAATAAACAGAAGCAGATAGGTGCATAGCTTGTATTAAGCAAACATTTTCCCTTCTTTTAAAAATCTAAAGCTTCTTCCTTTTATTAAGGGTTTGGTTTGTGAGGTTTTTTCATTTTTTTTAGACACAAGGGATTTGAGTTGTAAGAGCACAGCATCTATCATGCCATGAGCTGCACTTCAGAGTTAAGCAGTTTCAGAAAAAAAACCCTCACTCCACAGGAATATGTTATTCATGTGATCAAAACAAAATTGTTAAGCTTTAACCACACAAAAATTAACCAATTAAAAACCTATTTTAAAAATAAATTTTTACAGGAGACTTGCCTTCTCATAAACATACACAGTTACTGCAACTTTGTTTCACAGAAGCTCTGAATTTGTGTACTCACACTTCATGATGCAGAAAATCATACAAATAAAAACTGTGCTAATAAAACTGGTAAAGTTCTTCAGAATCAATGCAGTCATCTCAAGCAGAAGTTGGGTATTGCTCAGTCAAATATATAAGACAGTTTTTTGTCTGTGCAGCTACCACAAACAACTTAAAAGCTTTTTCTAAAGTAAGTTGAACTGATTAGGTGAGAATCCCTGGCTCTTCACAATCGCACGCAGAAGACCCTGCCATCTCATGGGCTTATCTTCTCAGCTGCTAAAGAAACTGGCAGTGAGATGTAATGAATTACCAGCACTAGTTATAAAGCCACAGAATTCAAGCCTGAAGTTATGCCACAACTACAGGCAAGATGTTTTAAAGTTCTAAATTTTAAGTCTTATTAGAAGACAGAACTCAAAAATAAGACAGATGCAGGTCTTCAGCTGCCAGATTTACAAGCTCGAGGTGAAAGGAAGAATACTCACTTCCATACACAAAGGGCAGCATGTTTAGAAGAATGCACGTACAAATCCAAAGGCTGGTTGAGCGTGCCCTGCTCTGACAGCCATGGGAAAGATCTGCACACACCCAGTCAGCAGAGCACTGGATCACAGGCTAGCAAAAGGATAAACTGTGAGCAAAACCTGGATAAACTGTGAGCAAAACCTGGATAAACTGTGAGCAAAACCCGGATAAATGACATTTTATGAATAAGAAACATCACAGGAAAACTCAATACGCTGTCAGTGCGTTCCTTCAGAGCACCCATTCACGTCACACTTGTGTCCATGGTCTGTTAGAAGGCTGGGGAAATGGAAGGACTTGCTTTACTCTGTCCCATTGCTATCCCATCAATGCAGAGAGACTGCTTGGGGCTCTTGCATTAAAAGCAAATACTAAGACATATGACAAAGCACATTTCCTTTGCTGCAAACAAGAAGGTTTAATCTCACGGCATTTCCTGAAGATCAAAGCTGACGTTTTTGATACGTCACCTTTACAAATTTCTCTGACACAGATTTGGTTATGTGTTATTTCAGAGCGTTCTTTTTTCTTATATATAAAGCAGTACCTCCCAAGAGCATTGCCGCCAAATGTTTGTGAATAAAGACTCCAGAAGAAACGTGCACATGCAGACTCCTATTCCATAGTATCTGTAACTAAAATTTGTCTTCCTAAACATTAAGAATCCTTCAGCATATCAGAGCATTAACTCAGCTTAACCCCCATGCAGGGGAAAACATATCTGAGCAAAATTAAAAGGAGCTGGAGCAAACTAGAGGTTGCAGCTGTACTACAGATCAGTTTAACTGCCTAATAAAACATGTTTTCATCATATTCATTAAGGGCAAAAATTGAGATATGTGAAAGGAAGCTACATGAAAACTGGAAGTGTGATGTGTTCATAAACACAACAGCTTTATGCTTTTGATTTATAGTTATCTGCAGCATTAGGCACACCAAACATATGCAAGAACCCATTTACTTGTGCTTGCTTGTTTTCTAAACTACCTTGCTGGTTTTGCTATTGCTCAAGGCCCCTGGGGGAAGAAGAAAAAAAAATTAAAATAATAATAATTTTTAAAAAAAACAAATCACAGGACCCCATTTCCTGGATTAGCCATACCTTTTGTGTTTACAATGTACATGGAATTATCTAGAGCTCAGAACCTTCTCCTAAATGCAGCTCTCGGGTCACCAGTCACTTGCTAGCCTCAAGCACACCTCTGGATTTGTATCTTCCCTTCAGCATATCAACACAGGGCACTCCAGACCTTTTCTGAGCAGAAAGAACTAGCAGGAGGTCAGGCACTCAGCACTGGTGCTTTGGAACTTCACTGGAACGTCTGTATCGCACAAAACATTGGTATGACAAACCTTTCACTATGAAATGAAAGGATACAGGTAGGAGAAAAAAGCTTGTTCTTCACTTTGAGGTATTACTAAGACACTGACCAGATAAGGGTTAACATGGAGTTTATAAGCATGCCTTGTTCTGGTTTTAGGGGAGGGCTGAAAGCTTTAAAAAAAAACAAACCCAAAAAACTAAAAAAAAACCCCCACAAACCAGTCAAGTTATAATAAAACTAATTCTTGATTATTTAGGGATGACAAATAATAACTATTTTAAATATGCACATCACAAAGCATGTAGTAACTTCAATAAATACAATCATCATTCATAACAGTTTCATCAGCTAATAAAATAAGCCTGCAGGGTCTATGTTGGGCATCTCAACCATTTACATCTCTTCTCTCTGCTGGTACCTGTACTGTACACACCAATTTTTTATTTTTTTATTTTTGAAATGGACCTTTGTTTCTTATTTCCTGCAACACTTCACTGTTTAATTGGCCGAAGTACTTCACCCTTGTTTGGGTTATAAACAGTTACCAGAACATCCTGACTCTTCCTTTTGCACTTTAAAAATTCTCGTTACGCCATTTGTTTCTCATCAGTCCTCTGTTTATCAAAAGTTTTCTTTCAAATCAAAGCCTGTAATGACTTTACTGTTTTCTCTTCCATAGCTAACACATCAGTTTTTAATAAGAAGCTATCTTAAGCTAGTTTTAATTTTGGTTTACCTGTAACAGCCTGTTCCATACATGCAAGGTGTCCTCTTACGCTTGATCTGTCTGGAGCTTTCTGAAGTATCTGCACTTCTGGTTGAATCAGAAATCTCAGTCTTGGAATCCAGATTTGCATCAGGCTCAAGAATCCCTTCCTGGGCACCCAAATATTGGGAAGTCCTGCCCCAGTGAGCTTGTTGGCTTGTAGAACCAGTAATCTGCTCTTTGTTTTCTGTTTCCTCATTTATATTTGTTTTACTGGAGATCTGACCTATTCTTTTAGACCATTTACTATGCAGCTGCCTATCATTTTTTTCCAGAGAACTTCCAGGGTTTTTTGTTCCAGTCTTGTCATTTCCTTCCATGTTTCCCATGGTACTCTCAAGAGGAAATCCAGATGTATTCTGTGGAACAAGGTTACATTTTGAAGGACCTGAAAATTTACACTCTTCAGAATTAAAAGCTTTAAGGTCAGACGCTGCCTCATTTCATCATTGTGGTTTTCAAAATCAGAGAATCACAGAACAGCCCAGGTTGGAGGGGACCTCAGAAGATCATCTGGTTGAGCCTTTAAAATCTTCTACTCCACTTTCCAAACTCAAGTTAGCTGCTAAATACAGCTGCTGAATGAAAGGCTCAAGTTGAGCACACACACACACACAATTTTAAAAAAACTTATCTCAGAGCTCCTGTCCTCAACCTCAGCCCCCTCACAACACAGTCAGGCTCCTCTCTCAACACCACACTTTGTGACTAGTCCGAGGACATTAGCTTAAATTAACTTTCAATTAAAAGAACTGCTCCTGAAAAATGAGTGGGAGTTATACACATGGAGATACAGTAGATTCCAGAAAAATGTACATTCCTAAACAAGAATCAATTTTAATCCCTTAAGTACCAAGGTATCCGGGTTATATATATAGTTATCAACATATATGAATCCATGACACACACCCTGAGCTTCATCTCACCCCAATACATCTTAAATGCTTCAGCTCATGACTCTACATCATAAAAGAGTTTGTCAGTAGACACCATCCAGCAATAATTTCACCTTTGACAAATACTGCATTTTAAGTTTTGGATCATTTGTACACTTTAAAATATAGATGTGTGCTTTAGAAAAAGAATATGAGATACATAACCAAGAGAGGAACATCGTCCCGACAAATGAGACGTTACCTGGAAGCACAGCTTTACTGAAGGCTGAACTGCTTGGATACACTACAGAACTATCCAAAGGCCCCTGCTCTCTACAGTTTATTATCTAGGTTCCCCCTCCAGTAGATTTATACTTAGTTTACACGGATGTGTTAATCAGCTGGTGGTTTCCTATGTGAATGTTGTTCTTTTCAGTGCAAGTTTCACCAAACATTAACCAAAACCAGAAACAATTACCCTTGAGTAGCAAAGTGATTAAGAAAGGGCAAAGTTAGCATTAATATCAAATGATCCTGACAGCAGCATGTTTAGTAAGTCAACCTGGAGACAAAGAGGGCTCTTTTAATTGAAACTCCCAAAATAAGGCTCAGCAAGCAAGTGCAGCTTAGGAAATAAACCTTCACTTGGAAAAGGAGGACTAAGTTATTCTAATTTGCCACTCTCACTTATGACTTCTCTACTACACACCTGAACCCACTGCCTACACTGTATATAATTAAACACTTCCGCATTTATGATGATGACTAGTTAAAAACCAGGTGGCAATCAAGGAAACCGGCAACAACAGCACTATTGCACTGGCTGTCACACGTGTATGACCTCACTGCCACCTGGTGGCTGCTGGCCCTCAGAAGAATTAAGATTCTTTTTTACTTCCTACCCTACAGCAGATTTTCCTCAATCACCTTAAATATGACAGCAGGAGAGTAATCTTAGATTTGGTATCAAGATTCCAATATTTTAGAGCTCTCCAATTATTCCTTTTGCTTGCACTAACCCATTATTTTTTTCTGCAAGGTTCTCAAGGCAATTTCTCACACTCTGCTTGAGATAAAAATGATTTATTATTAAATTATTAGGAGCAAATAAGTAAGGCTTCATACTTAAAAATTGCAAAATTAAATAGTTCATTATGTAGTCACTCATAATTTGACAAAGAGAAAATAGCACTGCAGCAGGTATTAACGTACCTAGCCACCAGCTGAGCTCACCACTCACAACACTTTCAGAGTAAAAGATACCATGTTAGATCAAACCTACCCTGCAGGGTGTGCTCTCCGTGAATAGATCATCTCAATTAACCTTAATATTTAACTAAAAACCAAAACCAGCCCCAGCTGTTTTCAGTGTCAAAACCAGTGAAGCACACCAAATAACAGTGTTGTAGGTATTTTATATTGTAAGTATTTTATCAGCTCCTAGAACAGATCCAGGCAGTTCTAATGCCAGAGAGCAGAAACACTTCCCCAGGTTGTTCACTTAAAGGAAAAGCCAGTGAAAGCCTCATTTTGCTCCCACCAGAATGTTTTGTTTGTCTTTGCTAAGGATGCTTCTCTTTCCATTACTAGCAGGGTGCTATCAGTAGGTATTTCACTGACTATAATGCAGCTCTACTTTCCAGACACACTGAGCAGCTGGGCTGAAGTGTGTGTTCACTCATTGCCACAGACAGGTTTGGATTTCAAACTACTTTTTTTTTCCTTTCATTTTTTTGGACTCGTATTTTGAGACAGTAGCATAAGCACACTCCCTGGTATCTTTCTTCAAAACACAGAAGTTGCTAAACCATGCACCATAATTTTCTGACCATAAAACTTCACCAACTAGAATGGCCCTAGTTTAGGCAAAGTCCAGTGTCACATTCATACCATCACCTGTCCCTAAAGGGTTCTCAGAAAAAGAAACCACACACCAAGCCACTCCTAGGCCCAGCACTTCGGCCCATGTCTTCCAGCCTCTTGCTGTAAAGCTGGCAGTCTGGTATTTCTGGGGAACAATCGAGGCCCAGGTCCCAGATCCCAAGAAGGAAGTGCAAGAAAACCAAGTCTCTGAAGTCTCCCAGGATCCTTGCTACAGAGCTGCCCAATGGACTGGCACTTCAAAACAACAGTTGAACAACAAATCACAAGCTGAACACATGGTTATGCTGTAGAGCCAATCTTCAACATGACATTGCCAACTACATTCTCTTTTTTTTTAAATACCATGGTTCTGCCCTGAGCCAAAAAATTACCTGAGATGAAGGGACAGGGATAGAAAGACAGCTTCTTTTCCCTTGATCTTGCTCTTCACCTTCAAAATCCTCTATAGTTTCTTCAGAAGCTAATCTTTTTTTCTGCTGCACACTTACTTCCGATTTTAATGACTCCATGTTAGTTTCTCCCCTTTCTTGGCCTTTTTTCGTTCTACTACCTTAAAAGAAAAACAAAAGTGTACTTTTGGAATGCAACTTTTACAATGAAATCCTGACCTCATCAGAAATCTAAAGCTAAATCAAAGCAGAACACTGGGCAAAAAGCATGAGAAATAGCAGCAGTTGTACACATGCTGTTTCAACACCTTTTTCACCTCCCACCTACAGGAATAACAAGTATGTATGTTTTAGAACGAAGCAGAAGTTTGAGTGGGAAATTTGTAGGAGAACAATAAATACGTGGCAAAGGGCGTTCTGGACATGCACACACCAGCCACAGTTCATACACCTGGACCAACTAACAAAGTAAACTCAGCAGTTGGCACCTAAACCCCATCACACCCCACCACAGAGCAGCAAGCAGGGTGGGGCGTGCTGGCTTCAGCAGAGAGAAAGACAGAAACGCTGTTGTAAATGTATGTTAATGTTAACTTTCCCTCTCTCATTTCTTTAGTCCTCCAGTTCCATCGATAGAATCCACTGGAGCAATAAATGCCTTGCGATAAGTTTGTTGGAGAACGTCTCGTGGCAGCTTTGTAACTTTTTACAAGCTCCCAAAGCCAAACAGGCTAGAAAGTTTTCTGGGGATTGTGCCAAGGCAGCACCCTTGTGTGTCCCACTGATAGCGACTAAACACGGTGTTCTGCTGCTGCTACCGCTCATGCGCCGGAACAGTCTGTCAGCAATTCTCTTTTGTGGGAAGGACGAGAGGAAATGCAATACTATTTTAGCCTCATACTGGTAAGAAACTACCATACTGTGAGCAACTGCTCCTCCTAGGAAGAAACTTTGGACTAGTGATCAAGTTTGATTCAGTCACAGCTAAAAAACGTAACACACGCCACCACCAAAACCCCAACTTTATTAGAAGAATCTGCATTGGGAAGGGCAGTACGTCAGTGACTTAAATGTGGAGAAGGCTTGAAATCAAAGGTACAGAAACTATCTATAATTTACACACTAAACAAAACAGACGAGTTTATAGGAAAGGGCTCCAGAACATCAGATTTTCAGCTGTCCAAAGAGAGTATATTACCTGGCATTAAATAAAAAAAAAAAAAGGAAGGAAAGAAAGAACAGAAAGAACATCAGAAAAAGCACCCACAGGACTGATGGCAAAGGAGACAACAGAAGTCAGTCTCTGTCAGCTGCCAGGCATAGAATATGTAAAGAGAAGTAACAAATTAATACTTTCTACCATCACAATTTAAGGAAATGATAATAATAAATAAATGTCTATTGGTATGCAAATGTACTACACTGCAAACCTACCTCCTTTCATTACAGGCTCAGAAATCCTCTGAACCAGGAGATCTCTTTCCAGCATCCAAGATGGAAGCACTCTCTTTCTTTGAATAGATCTTGACTGTTCGCTTTCATTATCATCAGAAAGAGGCACCTGAAACAATACTTACTGTTTAGTACATTTCTCCAGTTACAAAAGAGGTGGAAAACCTAGAACATGAGTTTGTACACAGTCATGTCCTTCAAATGCACCTTCAGATTACCAGCCACCTTCTGGATGGTGCCCATTGCCTGAAATTTTTTTTATAGTTCCTACTCACTCAGAAAAACAACCTCTATAGGAAAAAAAAAAAATTTAAAATAAAAACCAACCACACCTCCCTAGACCCTTGGAATAAATATCTGAAGTCTACACAGACTGAAAGTTTCATAGAAGAGCTTTACCAGCATCTTGCTATAGAGATTCCACACACAGAAATAAGAGAAAAGGAAGGTTTAACAAACAAATGCCTTTTGTCAAAAAAACCCAGAAAAGTCTTGCTAGCATTCTTCCAAGGCCTCTCTCCAGAAAGGAACCACAACTTTAACCAATTAAATACGCCAAAGTCACATTCAGTACATATTTATGCACTGGAAGTAATAATACCAGTTTGAATGTCTGCTTACTAAAAGGTAAGTATCCCTCCCAGGAAGCTCAGCTAGAGCAAAGGCTGACGTTCCATTTGCTGTAGGTAGTTATTACCAACCACACAAAGATGTTGTTGACCAGTGTCTCCCTTTAAGCACTATCTTGCTGGACACGCTACAGAAGGCCTAAGGAAAATCCCACTGGCTCTATATACTATTTATCAGACTGTCTGAGAGCCATTTTACTCAGCAACATTTTAAAAAAGCAAAAGATTCTTGCTTTGAAAACCCTGCTTTGCTGGATAGGATGCTGGCTGTCAAGGGAAAACTGGAGGGTTATTTATCTGTGTGCTCATCTGGATCTTAACAATACCACTCCAACACCATTCAAATGAAATCAGCTGCTAGTACCTAGAAACAGATATTCTAGGCAGCTCCGGGCATCTGCAGTTCAACTACAGGCTCTCCAGATAGAAATTTCAGAGGCTTTTAGGTTGGCTGGAGAATTGTCATTGCTTCTTCTTGGCCTTCAGAGGTACTTACAGCACAGTTACTGACACAGAGCAGAGACCAGAACTGCACTTTGTTCTGTAGGACCAAACTCAGCTACAACGCTGTTAGTTCAAAACATTCCTCAAGCAATAGCAATTTTTGTACTTTCAAGAGAACAAATTACCACAGCATAATTAGCATAAACATACAACAGAAATACATTTATATACTTGTACAGTCTATAATCTATCAGTAAAACAACATATTTTGAGTACACAACTCTGATTGTCTTAATTTACTTCTCTGGGGGAAAAAAAAAGTTTAGAGAACACAACACTTTTAATTTTCAACACATGCTCACAAATACGAAATTTAATTTTTAAATTAAGCACTCACCAAATGTCTGGAAGTAGCATCATCTCTTCTCATCTTTGCGGCTCCCTGTATCTCAGAGTTGGAACACGCTGGTTCTATTAGCACTGGACCACAAGACAACTCAACAGGACGAACAGTCGGTGCTTCTTCTGCATCAGCCTCCTGATTTTTTCTGAGAAAACAAATTAATTTTTAGCTAGTCAAACTAATCATGAATACACACACGTAATTTTCATTTAAACACAGAAGTTGGTCTGAACATTTGCCATGAATACACTTCTAAACTGAAGGTAATATACTTACATCAACTTACAGAGGAAACAAACGTGCCTTCCTTTCTACCTTCCTCTGAAAGTATTTTGAATGAAAGATTTTCTGACCACTGCTGCAGCGTTTTTAAGTACATCACTTACACTACTGACTGCCACAGCAAAACTCTGAGAAAGCTGAAATTAGAGCTTAGAATTTGCTTTACTGTAAATCAGTGTAACTTCCCAAAATTTCACTCTACACTAACAGTTAGGTAAGAAAGTTGAGATACAGTTTTCAGGACCTGATGGCCCATCAATCCAGCACTTCTCGGCAAGTTGTCACCAAAGGCTACGAGTCTGCAGCTCTGAGGTGACACCACCTAACTCAGGTGCTTGAAGGTGATTTTCAAAGCCTCATCTCAGAGGCACCACACCTGCAGTGCTTTCCAGCTGTGAAAGCCCACCAAAACTCCAACTGGTTTTCCTTGAATGCTTTGCCCTTCCACTAAACT
This sequence comes from Antrostomus carolinensis, assembly GCF_000700745.2. Taxonomy (NCBI): domain Eukaryota; kingdom Metazoa; phylum Chordata; class Aves; order Caprimulgiformes; family Caprimulgidae; genus Antrostomus; species Antrostomus carolinensis. The sequence goes on along the minus strand of NW_010326997.1, from coordinate 46 downwards.
GGCCACAAAACTGGAGAAGGTTTTAGAGGGGAAGGGTATGAGGAGA
>NW_010326996.1:55165-60277 GCF_000700745.2 Antrostomus carolinensis | reverse complement strand
CTTCCCCCCGTGCCCCTGCCCCCCAGAATAGCAGAGATGTTTTAAATTTTGGGTAGCAACATTCAAATTTTTCAAATATTTGAAAGCAACATTCCCCTTCTGAAATACTTGGGGTTTTAATTATTATTTCTGCTAGGAGTATGGTAATTAACTTTTGCTTACCTACACTTAAATATGACATTCAGGAGGAGGAGTCTGAGGTAGCATACCTTCAGGTTGAAGGAAATTGGCAGACATGACAATGTGGTAAACTCACACTTTATCCATCTCTTTGACCATACAAAATTGCATAAGGACACAAGCATGCTCAGCATGAAAACCCACTGTGGTGTAAAATACCCAGCACATTCAGCACCCAACAGAACTGCATGTAGAAATCTTACTGTAACCACACACCTACCATTACAGTAGCAAATCACACCTGCTAAAGAGAAAGGCACTTGACTTTAAAATTGTTTCTCCACAGTGAATGAGCTAAGGAAATACATTGTATTTCATAAAGTGAAAGTGCTGCACAGCAATCCGTCAAGAAGGAAACATCATTTTTCAAAATGTAAATTTAAAAGAAAAAGATTAGCTGATTACTGATAATCTGAAACATTTAAACAAACCCATTCACACAGTCAAAACCTGCTCTTTAGTGGTTAAACTACTGCAGGAATTTTGGCACATAGTCTTTTTACAAATTAAGTATTGTTTTACACGTCCCAAATGTGTTACCCATAAACATTAGCAGAGGAATACAAATCACAACTTTTTAATAACCCTGCAGTAAATCTGAACTTGTTCATCTGAACTTATTTAGCTTGTTTTTCCTTCATGACTGGATAAAGCAGACTGCAGGATTTTGTGCAGTGCCAGGTCTTGGCTCCATCAGTTGCTCGTTAAACAAGATCTGGAATTTAGCATTGGATTGAACGCACATGGGAACTCATGTAAAGCTGCTCGTATATCATTGATAGCTCCGTTGCTAACACAGAGTTTATCCAAGACCATACATTTTTCGTTGACTTGAACAAAGCTGTTCACCATCCTCTGTTTTTGACGTCAGTGGACAACTACCCACTAACAATATCTGTCACTACAAAATGCTTGGAATTTCCTCACTTATAAAAGCTGGAAAGTTTCAAGTACAGATCTTTCATTAAAAAAATAAAAAAGTACACATTAGATTTTCAGGATGAGACTATTTTGTGATTATTAGAAGATGACATTTTCATTCTCACTGAATATTTTTTACAGTAACTGAAGAATTCAGAGGTAAACAGCATCTGACTGTAAAGAATGGATGTTTAAAAACAATTTTCTTCTTCTGTTCTTAAAAACCCTGGATTCAAACATATGCTAATTCCTCTACACGGAAGCACTAGAGTGAGGTGATTAAGATTTTTCCCGTTAACTGGACACTAGTCATCTCAGTAGGATCAATGTTGGATGGTAGCTAATAATTTACAAAAATGTAGAAAACCACCCCTCCAACATAAAACAAGTTATTTACATTAACTGTCTCTTTTCTAGACATCCTTTATTCTTACAAGTGGAACAGCCCATATTGAAGAAAGTTATCCTGGTGGAGGCTCCCTCCAAAGCACAGAATTACCTCCCGAGAACAGCACACAATGCTCCTCCTCAGCAAGCTCTGTGCAGCTGCCTGGGGAGCCCTCGCTGCTCCTGTGAGCCACAAGCACAACAACTGACGGCATGTGCCCAGTTCAGACACCCATTTGGACACAGGAACGTGCTCTACCCCTGCTGGAGGTTTTTGTGGCGACAACAATGCATTTCAACCTTGATCTAAAAATTAAATTACTGCTTTGCAAACACACCACTTGCTTCTGACCCCTCTGATTTGGCTGAAAGCAAAGGTACCAACAAAACCCAGCACTTCATTGGTACAATACAATGGCAAGTTCCCTTTTTCAGTGTGTCAAGATACCATCAGCTATGAGACCAGAGACAGTCATGTGTAAAAATCCAGTTTTAATCTTCTGCAGAACTCTGGATTTACTATCTTGAGGCTCCCATCTTCCCCAAACTTGTTTCCATTCTTTTCTCCATGGAAAACTCCTTTCATAGAGCGCAGTTCTTTCATCTTTGTTTTTCAGGGTCCTAATATTTTATGTATGACATTCATAGAATACATCTACCCATGCTGTAGTTATAAAAATAAACAAGCCTATCTCACTGTAAAAGTGTGATCATGTTACTGTTTACTAGACATAGCCCATATCTGAAATACCAGGTATCTGTTGCTCAGGTGGTTGTAACAAATCACAGAAATGGCATAAATGACTCGTTTGCCTCTTGGAATAATTCTGTATTTTTCTAATTATGCCATCCACCTATGAAGGGACATAATTATTCATTGATTTACTTACTAAGAAACAGTGTTATTTCGATTTTCCACATGCAAGGTGAACAAACAAATAATACTAAGGACTACTTGATCAGAATGGATAAAACAACAGAAGTATTGAAGAAATTATATTGAAAGCTTGTTAGAGACAACTTTCAGTTCACAAAAAGTATAGGTATTCCTATTCTAAAAAGATAACTCATCTCTTCTGAAGTGATTGCACTAGGATCAGTATATCCCAACAACAACAATAAAGACCCCAAAAAAACACTTGCAAGAAACCTGCAGCTACTTTAGGTTCTTCTGAAAGCAGCTTCAATTTTCACATCTGCACTATCTCCGAGAAGCAGTTCCAAGCAAATGATATAATCTGATCTTTGGCTCCAAGGCCATTCCCATATGTACCTTAGAAATAGTGCCCACACTGGCTTTACAGCTCTGAAGTTTGTAGAATTTTATCTTCTGAGTGAGCCTTGTCCCTCTTATCAGGGTTCTCTCACTCTGCTATTGTAACATCTTCAAAGAAAGAATGTGAAGGCAGAGCTAACCTCTTTTCCAATGGGAGGGATGTGACTGGTGATTTTCCCCCCCTCTTTTCCACCCATTTTAATATTTATATGCATATGTGTATATATTTATAAACGTTTATATTGCATCAAAGGAAGATGGTGAACATAGATCAGTTTCGTCCAACAGATCAATCAAGCATTCAAAGAAGCTGCCTCTCTGTGGAGTAAGTAAAGAAACTGAATTTATGCAAAAGATGTTCCATACACATCTTTAATTTGTATTTTACCTTTATGGAATGAGAAATTTTTAAAGTATATAGATGCTTTCTTTCTCATACGGCAGCAGTAGGTCATTTCTGCATTTCATTAATATATGAAGCCCAAGATCCTACTTTCACATGATCTGTCTTGTGATAGGGAGGTATTCTGTAACAATGTCCTTAAATGCTTCCCTTGACTGGTGAGAGCAACAATGAGAAAAATTCTCTATCCTCATCAAATGGGAGGCAAACCCTCTCTAACACCAGTCACACTAGTTCAATACACCGATTTCAGATGAGCTCCTTGTGTCGGTACTCTTATTGCTCATCAAGATTATGTAAGACCACGCAATATAAGACAGTGTATTAAGTAAGACAAGGCGAAAATCACAGTAACATCCATTTATGGTAAGTCCTGTTGTTGAGACAACAAAACAGCCTACAGCATACCCAGGATAATTCTAAAGCAGAAGAATACATAAGTCCACAAAGCTAGATTGCTTCCCATACATAAACATGTTCAGAGCTTGCTTGCATATTTCTACAGCAACTTCCAGTATTGTCCCACCTTAAAGGACTTGAGATACAAGGTTTCATTACTGTACATCAACTGATCTGCAGCAATGTTCTGTATGAGCTCTTCTGGGCAGTAAATAATTCAAACTCTTCTAAACCTCTTTCACTGAGGAGAGAACAAATCTAGCGTAATGCAAATAGAAATGAGAAGTCCACATTAAACACTTTCACCAGGCACTGGAACACTTTCAAAGCTGAGTAATAATGATTCCCCGTGGTTTCATAGGTTAAGAGAAACTAAAAAGCAACTTTGAAGTTACTTGTTGATGTCAGAGAGTTAAGTGTTTTATATACTTACCATATTGAGTTCCTAAAATAAACTACTTTTTTTTTTTTTTTTTAATCACAGAGAAGTTGCACAGGGCATAGCAGTTATCCAGCCAAGGATCTCCTGTATTCTGCAGCGTGTAATGGCCAGTGTTTACAGGCAATGCAGGAACAGAACACAATGTGGTTCCCTTCATGCCATCCCAGCCCTCCAGTTACCAGCAGCACGTGAACCTCCTGAACCAGAGGTTTCACACCAGACTATCATGCATTCAATAGGCATGGATCAATCTCTGATATGCATATGTGTACATGTTTATAAATGCTTATATTTTAATCACATCAAATGTGATTTTAAGATTATAAATGCTTTATAATTTTAAGATTATAAATGCTTATATTATAATCACATCAAATATGATCTGCAGTTTATGTTGGTATTGCCAGCAACTGTATTAATATCAACATATATCTAGTAGTTTAACTTCAGAAACATGAAAAATGTTTCAAGTTTGTTAAATTTAATGGCAAGGAAAAGAATTCTAATCTGCACTATTTTCTTCTGGTTAATTTATCTTGAATATTCAATAGTAGGCATATCTACAAGCAGGAGGCAGGAGTATCTGAAGGAAACTGTCTAGCCTCAAGCCTTTGTTCCCATCTCTCACATCTCTGCAGTATCAAGCAGTCTTCACTTTTTGCTGGATATGGATTTCTATGAAGTGAATAAAGACTTAGTAATCAATTTAATTACACTCAGTAATAGGCTTTTCCTTTTCCAGCTGTTAAAAACACTTAATGATTCAGATTCAGTTTGTAAAAATTATGAGGTGTTCATTTAAAGTCACAATCCCAGAAATTGCTCAGATACTGCACAGACGACCAAAGGCAAGCCTACGCAGGCAGGGGCAGGCAGGGCTCAGTTCTTCTGCCTGTTGTGTTCCCAGCTGGCCAGACACAAACCAGCTCCAGCCCAAAACACACGCAACCATTGTCATGTGATGTGTCCAAGTTAATAGGCTTTATTTAGATACAACACTGCAGTAATACTTCTATATAGCCTCAAGATCAGAGCAGGCTCCCATCAGACAGCTCAGAGGTCAGGTAGCTGAGCTCCTTCTTCCACCAGACACACTGGTTTGAA